>NC_057886.1:24490034-24665034 GCF_019740435.1 Gambusia affinis | reverse complement strand
TTGCATAGAAGCATCAAAAATTGTCTTGCCTTAGTTTGATGGCAACTGACTTCAGAGTGGGAACTAGAGATTTTACTCCAATGGAAAAAGCACTCATTGAAGGTATTGCACCATGTCTCAGTCCATGGAAGGGCTAATGCCATATGCAAAAGGCAGGAAACTTGAAAGTATGCAATGTGGTGCAGAGTAAAAGAATATCAGAAAAAATTGAGTGCAGTTTTATTTGCAAGGTGCTCTGCTTACAGGCAGGTTGCAATTGTTGCAAAGTCATTTACACATAAGTATGACCATGATCCCATAAGGGGGAAAAAGTTGAAGTAGATTTGGTCTCTGAATTAAAGGTTTCAAATTAACTGTTTAGAACAGCAACAATACGATTTACTTTGAGGGAATTTAGTTTATAAGGAAATTGCGTCTTCCCATACCTATTGGCAGTATAGTCAATGGACCACATTGTGGAAACAGTCTCAACTACTGTGTAGCATTTTGTTTTTAAACTCAGAAATAATGCTAATGTGAACAGAAACCAAAGTTTTAGATTTCATTGATTAATTGTTACTATGTTGTCTTTTTTACATTTAAAATAAATGTCCTGATATGTGGACATAATTATTCTGAGCAGCTACATCATGTGAAAATAATTTTATATTTGGGATTGGGAGCTAATGATTGCAAAAATCAAAGAGGATTTAATAATACATTCCATGGTAGAGCTCAGGTCTTAGGAGGTTAAAGCTGTTTAGCAGAACATTAAGCTGAAGATTTCCTGAAAATAACATAAATTCCTTTTGCATTTAGAAATGGAGGAGCTGTAGAATTGAAGAGAGAATGCCAGTTGGTGTGTGTGTGAGGCTAATCCTCATAGAAGACTGGACTGCATTTAAGACTCCTGAGTCCCAGAGTCACCTTTCCCACGTGCTGTTCCTATAGGCGGAACCTGGGAAGGCTGATACGTACCACGCCCCTGGTTTCAATAACACGCTATCCGTTAACACCGCAAGGTGGAACTAGCATGCCCAGGAAGCAGAAGCGTTCTCCGTTGATTCTCTGCCGGTCTGCTTCATCAAGTGCTGAAAAAAAAACAACTTTGCCAAGCTAGCTAAAGTGAACTGTGCACCAGCAGATCTCCATCGGACTGGTACGGCTTCCCATGCCATAATGCTCCCCAGGAGGATGAGCAAAAGCAGCCATAGCAAGTTATCATCACCCAGCCATTTTCCCAAGGAAGAAGAACCTGGACCAGCCACAGCAAGCTGCTGCATTCCAGATCTCTACGAACCTGATGGGATTCAAATGATAAACCCTGAAATAAGAACAAAAAGTCATTCTAGTGCCATCATACACCGCAAGACCTCTAGAATGCTCTGTTCCAATTTGTCCCAATAAAGATTCATAACCACATTAATAAAGTGAGGAAACTTACCCAAAGCAGCCAGCAGGAGGTCTTCAGTGATAGAGCTTGCTGCAGGCAGCAGTTCAACAATGCACAGCCCATTCTGACTCATGGTGCCTATTTTTTTTACAGGTTTCCAAATTCATTCGAAGCCATCTAGTTTGACAGAGGAGTTAATTCTGATGACAACTGTATATGGTTTGTCAGGGTTGCAACAAAAACAGCTGAACTAGAAGCTAAAATATGAAGCTCCACCATGCAATGTATTCTGGGTATTGCTGAGGTGCATCTTAAAGTCCATTTTTGATGTTCAGAACAGTGTTAATACATATTTTTGGCACCTAGCAAGAGCTCAGCAATGCAAGTAGAAGCAGAACTGTGATTTCTGTCTTGAAAACAGTTTCAAGATTAATAAAACAAAACATGGGTAAAATATAAAACTTTTAAAACTAAATTCAAGCCTCTTCAGAGCAGCATCTGTTCAGTGCTTCCATTCCAAAAAATTATTTAAAAATGTTAAAGGACAGAAAATTAGTTTAAAATTGACTTTTAAAGCCAATTCCTGGTGAGAAGAGCAGCATCAAGGCAAAACTCCTTCATTCAACAGAAACTAGCCTAACTACCGTAACTATGACCTAGTGATGTTATGTGATGAGCCGAGGCTTCGAGGCGTGTGTCGAGTAACGGAGGGGGCGTTTCCGTAAAGCGCGTATCGAGGCTTGCTTCATTTAGGGGAGGAGCTGAAAACGATGACGTCCGAAGCCTCGCTGCCCGGCTGTACCACGTAACTGCTTCGGGAAGTGGCTCAGATTTTGTCGCGGGGTTTATAAACCCCACAGGCTCCATTCAAAATGTGGGTTGTTGTAGGCGAGTTGCGGTCAGTTGAGAGTGGATAGAGTTTTGATAGTTTGGATAGCAGAGTTTGGATAATGGTTATTTAGTTTGAGACAGTTAGTTTGGTGTTTGGAGAGTTTAGGAGAGAGATAGATAGATAGGACATTTAGGAGCGCGAGGACAGGATAGGAGTAGGATGGAGCCAGCGAGAGGTAAGGTGAACTGAACATTTGCAGATGCATTAGGTTTGCTTATGAGGAACTGTATTTTTCACTGTTTCTTATTTTCTGTAAAGGTGAGGTGTTTATTGTGCACCAAGGAGTTGGGGTACAATAATAACACCTCATCCATGCTAAGACACTACCGTGCCTTGCATGAGAATAGGGAGGAAACTGGAGCTTCACCCAGCCAAGGTATTTCATTACTATACTATACTATAATCATCGGTCACTGTACCCCAATCTGTACAAACTTACACTTATTTATTTATGCACCCCGGCATTATCTGTGCCATGTGAGCGTGTCTTTTCAAAGGCTGGAGAAGTAGTGTCAAAAAAGAGAAATCGTTTGAAACCTAAAACTGTGGAGAAATTGTTGTTTCTTAATAAAAATGAATGAAATCATCCAAGTTACACAAGCATTAGCCTATTCACTACCCCCTCCCTACTTCCACAAGCACTTTCACTGTCCTCTGCCTGATTAAGCTCATGCCATTTTTCTAGAGTCACAGAAAAACATTATTACACAACATGCCATATCACATGACACTATTTTGGGAATAATTACACACAGAGAATACATTCAAACAATATTTTATTGTTCAAACAATATTTTATTGTACACCTTTTGTGAAGTCATTCCCAAGACCCATAATAGACAAAAATTCAATGCATCACATGTGTTAAGATACAGCGGGCTGTGATTGTACACCTGGCCACTAGGTGGTTTCGTGTGCACATGAAGCCTCAAGAAATGAACCCTTTCTCGAACCATTTGGCTCAAGTGGTACAATGCCTCATGAGGCTTCATCTCACCATCACTACTATTACCCTAGTTTTTAAAGCTGTAACAAGATGACCTTTTGCGGTTTGATCTTACAGTGAGGATGAAGCTTTGAGGCAGAGTCAGGTGGAGAACAGCAGTGGTTTATTCTTCACACACAAAATCAACAATACTTCACAGGTGAAACTGCAGCCTTAAATAGTCTCAGCTGTGACGGAGCAAACCACCTTTAATTGAGAAGGGAATCTCAATTCATCAATCTCCTATTTAAATAAAATAAATTTTATTAAATACAACATTTCCATTTACTTTTTAGAAATATTTTCTGTTTTATCACTACACCATAATTAAAGACCACAAAACCCATAAACAATCCCCCGGCCCCTTCTCTTTTCAATGGCCTCTCCCAGAAGCTATATATGGTGTCTGGACCCCCAGTGCAGAATTTGTACAAACACCCTGGAGAGGACACAGAAAAGACAGGTGAGTTAGGGTTAGGGTAATTTATACTAGTACTTTATACTAGTATTCCACACTCTACAGATTATGCACATTTGATCAGTTTTTTTTACCAGCCAGTAGCTTGTTGCTCTGAGTAACAATTATCCTCTCCTCACAGGCAACCAACCTGACTTCTCAATGAGAAGCAGCTGTGCAGAGCCCAGAATAAAAGGCTACATTCTAATTACTAAAATACTCAATAAATATAATTAAAACTTGTGTGCAAATTAGTATTGTTGTGCAAATTATGCTTTAAGTGCAATGCTAAATAAAGTGCAAAATAATTTTAAAGTGCTATACAGTGATATATATAAAAATAGTCCACAAGAGCTGAGCTGATTTATTTTAAAAAATGGAGCTCAAAAACAAATAAAAATGTATTTAAATCTGGTTATGTTGAGGTAAGAGGCCACTGAGGATGGGACTTAGTTCCAGCTCGATAGGACATTCCTAGTCAGAGTTTAGGTTGAAAAATGAATGGGAGTCTATGCCAGCTAGATGAAAGGAGTGGGCTAGGGCAACCAAATATGGTGGGCACCTGCAGAGAGTGACACAAGGAATTTAAAATTTGCCATAGTTTCAACAGGTTGGTCATCAATGAAACTGGAATCACTTTCAGGTCTTGTTTATCTTATTTAATTAGCTCTATTTCCTTAAGAAAATGAAAAGGTATGTTCTTTTGTGAGGGAATTTATATTTTACTGTTCCAATAATGCCAGAATTAATAATAAATAATAAAGAGTTTGGGGTTTTCTGATTTCGTAATGTCATTAGATTAGTTGTGTTACCACACCCACGCCACTAGAGGCAGTAACAGGCCCGAAAGGATGTGACTAAAGAGCAGATTTAGAAGTACACAGAAAGCTACGAAATGTGAGCTGAGCTGAAGTAAATAAGAGAGAAGTTTAAATGCATGCTGAGTGAAAATCCTTCCTAAAGGTGAAGATATATCACAGATTTAAAAAGAAAATAAAAATGGAAGGCCGCGGATAATATAGGAAATAGCGCCCCCTTCACTTCCGGATTGCAATGGTGCCATTTCCAAATAAGGTATGAGACTGACATTGGTCCGTCCCGCCCCTTCCTGTTTGTTGCAGCGAGGTGGCCTGGCCCTGTTTAGGTTGTGGGCGGAGCAACATCTGCGGCTGCGCGGAGTCGTAGCTTCAGTCGTCCAAGGAATATGACTGGCGGGAAGAGTTGCAGGAGCAACAAGGACTCGGAGCCCAGCATGGACGTGGACGTGGATTCCAGCCGGACGGAGAGCGAGCGGGGAGACCTGGACAGCAGCGTTCCCGTTGCGTGCTCGTCCAACGGCAGCGGCGGGGAGGAGGACGAGGGGGAGGGCCTGGGGAGGCCCCGAGAAGCCGGGGGCTCGAGTGACCAGCTCACACCGGAGGAAGGCGCAGAGATAGGCATCGGCAAGGAGCAAGAAGTGTCGGTGGAAATTGGAGAGACGTATTTGTGTCAAAGAACCGATAAAACATGGCGTAAGTGAAAACACGGCTTAATCTTTCCCTGATTTAGTTTTGCTGAAAACTTTTCATTGTTTGACACAGAAATATGTAAAACGAGAATAATGTATATTTAAGTTATACGAAGCTAGAGGTGTTTATGCTTTCATAGAAACATCGCTCTGAACAATAAGGTTATTTCAAATATATAACGGTTTCGATTTTAGTTGGTGACGAATAAAAATGTCTTTTGAAATAAATTGTTTTTGTTTATGAGGCTGAAGTTGGCGTCCGATTCGTAGTCTAACTGACGAGCTATTCCGCTGCTTCTAATAAATCTGGACCATAAAGCTGCAAAAAAAAATTAAATGGTGCTTAGTTATAGAGTTAGGGGTTACTGAATTAAATAACAATACCTAATAACTATTTACAAGTGTAAATGTACCATCAATTAAATGTATATACATCATTAAATAGTACATTTCACCAATAAATTAAATGTATCAAGAAATTTTGGAATATGCAAATAAATAATTACATATCCCTTGACATAATTAAATCTACCTATTTAAATATAAAAGGTTCCTTTTTAAAGGAAAGCTTTATTTATTTCAGTTATGGAGTGTGTTCAGGTGTGTCTGCCTGTGGGGAGTGTCTAATGTTCTCTGATGTTGCTCCTGCATTGAGGCAGAGCTGACTGACCGTGTTGCTGTTGTAGACATGGCCGAGGTGATCCAGTCCCGCCTCAACGAGCAGGAGGCCCGGGAGGAGTTCTATGTCCACTATGTAGGATGTGAGTATCTGAGCAGAACCAGCACCATCACCTGTCCTTCAGATGGACTGAGGGTTTGACGTTTGGACTGCAGTTAACCGGCGCTTGGATGAATGGGTGGGGAAAAACCGGCTGGCACTCACCAAGACGGTGAAGGACGCCGTGAGGAAAAACTCAGAGGTTGGAGGAGTCGGAGACCTCGGCGATCAGCCCGAAAGGAAGATCACGCGCAACCAGAAGAGGAAGCATGATGAGATTAACCACGTGCAGAAGGTGGCGCCTCCTGCTGTCTGCAGAGATGCCAGTATCGGTTTCACCTAACACAAATTTTCTCCTCCACCCAGACCTACGCCGAGATGGACCCGACTACAGCTGCTCTGGAGAAGGAGCATGAGGCGGTGCGTACCTCCCACTACCTGTGCTGCCCCGATAAGCTGCTAGGGTGGAGGTCTCCTCCTCACTCCTCCGTCTCCTCAGATCACCAAGGTGAAGTACGTGGATAAGATCCAGATTGGGAACTTTGAGATCGACGCCTGGTACTTCTCTCCGTTCCCAGAGGATTATGGGAAGCAGCCCAAGCTCTGGATCTGTGAATTCTGCCTGAAGTACATGAAGTACGAGAAAACGTTCAGACACCACCTGGTGAGTCCAGTCGTTGCTTTGACCCTGGTCACATGACCCTGTTGGGATCAAAGTAAGTTCAGCCTGGAGAAGCTGCAGTTTCATCAGCACAGCTGAGCTTTGATCTCTTCCTCAGTCTCACTGCCAGTGGAGGCAGCCTCCAGGGAAGGAGATCTACCGCAGGAGCAACATCTCCGTCTACGAGGTGGACGGCCGGGACCACAAGGTGAGCTCGCCCTCTGGTGGTCGTCCTGGGGACGGCGGTGTCTTACTGGACTGTTGTCCTCAGATCTACTGCCAGAACCTATGCCTGCTGGCCAAGCTGTTCCTGGACCATAAGACGCTTTACTTTGACGTGGAGCCGTTCATCTTCTACATCCTGACCGAAGTCACCAAGCAGGGAGCGCACATCGTCGGCTACTTCTCCAAGGTACGCCGCTGCAGCAAACGGATGATTAATGAATAAAATCTGAATTATGATGTGAAATCGCCAACAGTCTGCCGGTTTAGGATTCAGCACGCCAACATGAAGGCTCTGCAGGGGTTCTGGTACCAATGGGTCCAGTGGTTCTGCTCAGATCTTTGAATGATTAAGACACCATTATGGTAATGATCAGGTCTGATTGTTTTGTTTCTGCAGGAAAAAGAGTCTCCAGATGGGAACAACGTGGCGTGTATTCTGACGCTGCCGCCGTACCAACGCAGAGGCTACGGGAAGTTCCTCATAGCTTTCAGTGAGTCAGGGGTCAAGGGTCAGGGCTGGCTTTAGGGTTCTGTCTACCTGAACCGTTGGTGCTACAGAGCCTCCCTAATAGTGAAATATATTAACAATTTAACTTCTTTACCTGAGAAATGTAAAGTTTATAGTTCTGAAGGTTTTATGGATCATAAATTAATTTCATAGCGAACAACAAAACCAACCAGGAGATGGAGACTACTGACCTGATGCTAGCACTGCTACTGTTAGCGCTGCTGCATTTAACTGGAGTACTGTCTCCAACCATGTGCTTTGGGTCAAAGGTCGTCGTAGCATTAATGACATCAGGTCAACCTGCTGCTGAACTGCTCCACTCTGGAAGGAAATGAAGATAAACATGAAACATTGATGTTGAGGTTCAGCTTCTCCCATCACAGAACCCACCTTTGGTTTTGGGTCCATTCAGGGCCGGGTAGGACTCTACCCTCTGGTTCTGATTGGTTCAGGTTCTGGTTTTACAGGCTACGAGCTGTCCAAGCTGGAGAACGCCGTCGGCTCACCTGAGAAGCCGCTGTCGGATCTGGGCAAGCTGAGCTACCGGAGCTACTGGTCCTGGGTTCTGCTGGAGATCCTGCGGGACTTCAGGGGGACGCTGTCCATCAAGGACCTCAGGTTGGTACCGCTCCGGGAGGGGGGTCCGAGACGCGGCCCGGGGACCGTCTTTGTGCATACGGAGACTTTCAGAAAGTTAGCACACCCCTCAAAGATGAGACGATCACATGACCGCCTGTTTGCTGCAATCGAATGTTTACATGTAAATAGTTTCCGTTCTGGTCCGAGCGACCCAGGTCCCAGCAGAACCAGAACCGGCTGACCCGCTGCTGTCTTCCAGCCAGATGACCAGCATCACTCAGAGTGACATCATCAGCACGCTGCAGTCGCTCAACATGGTGAAGTACTGGAAGGGGCAACATGTCATCTGCGTCACACCCAAACTGGTGGAGGAGCACCTGAAGAGCGCCCAGTACAAGAAGCCTCCCATCACAGGTGAGCTGGGGGGGGACCGAGACAGCCCCCTGTAGGAAGACTACCCTCTGACCTTCACAATAAGAGCATGGACAGTGTCTGCTGGGAGAAACGCATAGAAACATCTAGATATGTTTCTACGCATTTCTAGACCTGATGGTGTCCAGCAGGAGGACACCTTGTCCTCTCTGTCTGTCCAGCAGAGACATGGACAGACAGTAAAATGTCTTCAACGGTTTCCTGTCTCTGATGTCCTCTGTCTCTGTCCACAGTGGACACCATGTGTCTCAAGTGGGCGCCTCCCAAGAACAAACAGGCCAAGCTGTCGAAGAAGTGAGGAAGAGGAGCTGCTCGTCTTCATCTCCCAGACTGTAAATAAATGTTATTAATCTGTTAATATTTTCATAAAATAAATGTTCTCAAGTTAAACTCGGTTCTGGTTCCTTCAAGCTTCAGAATAAAAGTTCTTTCTTCATTTATTGATGCATTTCAGATGAAATCTTAATGTTTGTTTTCTTCACATTAATTATTATAAAGTGGAAGTAAGAAAACTTTCCAGTTTTTTTGGAACTGGAACTTTTTTCAGTTCCAGTTCCAATATGGGTGTTTTGCTGTTCGGTTACAGCAAAACACCCAGAACTGGACCTCCAGAACCGGACCCTGGGAGACCGCCCTCCGGTGATGGAGCAGTGGAGTCGGCCATTTTGGATCCCAACATGGAGGCCCTGGAGGGATTCGAACAGGCAGCGGCATTAACCCCTTCCTCACCAGGCAGATTTCTGGTTTAAAACTTAAACATTAAAATTTTTTCAAGTTCATTTCCAAATCTGCTGTTTGTCGTTAATACCTGTTAATGTCCAGCAGGGGGCGCTCTAGACTGTACCTGAGCTTCCTGCTGTTCTCAGTCCTTCAAAAGTATTTTAGCACCTTTTTCATAGTTCTGGGAATAAATACATAAAATGTGAAGGAAAATGATTCCTGGTTTTAAATAATAGAATCTGAAAAGTGTGGTGTGCATTTGGATTCAGCCATGATTCTGCAGCTGCTCTGAATACTGAAATGAAGCTGTGGGAGGTCAGAGGTCAGGGTTTGATCTTCTGGGTCATAAATTATGTAGGGAGTTAAAACATTAACATGATGGTTCAGATATTATTCTGGTTTTATAATGAACTGGTTTCAGCATAAACCAGTCGGCTTAAAACCAGTTGTGTGATCTGGGTTGATTTGGTTTCTGAAGAATGTTTCCACTAGATAAAGGTTAAAGGTTAAAATCCAGAGTAAACAGACTCAGAATTAGTTTATTCAGAATAATTACATGTTTACAGGAATTGTGACCCAGTTAAAGGTTCTGTGAACTCAGCGCCACAGCAAAGTCACAAGTTTACATACACCAACCGGGGAAAACCCAGATGATGATGTCATGACTCTGAAAGCCTCTGATTGGTTCAATTACAAAATCTGCAGCTGCTGCTTCCTCATGTGACATCATGGAAAACATGATACATCATCCCACAGATCAGAACCAGAACCCTCGAAGCCGGTCCGGGTCCAGAAGCCCAAAGGTTACCAGTCACCTGCTACTGGTTACCAGTTACTGGTTAACTGGTTTCTATTTGAATCCGTTTCAGCTATAGCTCCTTGTTCCCAAGAGAAAAGAGGTTTTTAATCTTAATGGTTTTTTGAATCCTGTAATATTAATTAAAGCCCGGTCCTCCAGCGCCTCCTGCTGGTCCAGAAGAGCAGATAAAACCTGGAGCGGGTCGTTTCCAGAGGATCACGATGTGGACTCTTTTTTTTTCTTTTCTTTTTTAATTCAAACTTTCTTTTTCTAATGAGTTATTTGATGTCATCTTTTTTCATTTTGAATGAGCTGGATAATTTATTCTCCCTTTAATCGGGATTTACTTTAATAGTTTAAATTCCTCTAATTCATAATTCTGCCAGGAGAAATGAGCCAAAGATGCTTAAAGGAAATAAAGTTTTACTGAGTAAACTTCTGACTTTATTAGACGTAATTATTTCTCTACAGGTGGAAACGCCTGATTTTAGCCAATGAAAGTTGATTTTATGTAATGATGTGACATGCAGTGACGTCAGTAACTGCATGTTAATTTGTAACGCGTTTCTGACGTCGGATCACTTTTTTCAGTAACGAGTAATCTAACGCGTTGCTATTTCAAATCCAGTAGTCAGACTACAGTTACTTATCAACTATCTTCTTTTGTTATTTAATCGTATTTCCTCTACTACAGAAATGTAAACAATGGAGGGAGATGCGCATTTTGTTGGTGGAAAAACTGGAACTATTTTGAGTTTCTGTCGCCAAGTCCGATTATTATAAGCGGCTTTGGGCTTCATTTTTTAAAAGTCGTTTGCAAATTTAATGAGTGGCGGGTTGCGCCTTTTTGGGCTCGTTTTTGAACGTGAAGTTTCTCATTTGGGCTTGGAAATAAGCAGAGACTCACAATAAATCCCAGAATTTGTCCGTCATTAAGGTAGTTTTAGTCAGTCTCTCCCTGTCCATCATTTCCAGGATGATCCGTCCCGCTGTGTCTTTGTTAATGTCAAGTTAATGTTTTACCTCTTCACGTTGCGCTCCAGAAAACTGCAAACATCGAGACCAATATGAACAGCGCAATAAACGTGAAAACAGCCACGAATAAACGTGTCCGTAGTTTCCAATAATTATAATGGAAACTTAACGTCATTCTAATTATTAATATTAAGATAAGTGTCACAAATCTGTGCAGTCATCTGAGTGGAGCAGAACCTGGGGGCTGGGGGGCGGGGGGGTGTTAAAATCCTTCTTAGAGTTTTCCAGACAACAGTGGACCACACAAATTACTCACGTTTATTATTTTTCTACAATCTCCTCTTCAGTTCAACCTTATCAGTGGAGACACATTGTTGATGTTGACATTATAAAATAACTTACAAAAAAGTATTGGCAAAGATCAAGCTGATGAAAGTAACTAAAAAGTTACTTTTAGTGTAACTTAGTTACTTTCCAAATCAAGTAGTCAGTAATATAACTAAGTTACTTTTTCCAGGAGTAATCAGTAGTCCGATTAAAGTTACTTTTTCAAAGTAACTATGCCATCACTGGTGACATGACGGTGAAGTTTGGTCGAAAATGATCCTGTGAGCTAAAAAGCCTTTTCAGATGATGACCTGTTATTTTTGCACAAACACTTGCTGTGATTGGAGATATAATCAGCTTTATTCAGCTGGTTGGTTCAGTCGGTCACTGGCTTCCATTCAGATCAGATCATCTGGATGAATCATCAGAAAAATACTTTTGCTTTAAGAGCTTCAGCTCAAACATGGAAAGATGTTTGATTTCTTGCCAGGAACCAGAGAAGTCGGGTCTTGATCCTCTTTTCAGAACCGTTTTTTATAGTTGGTTACTAAACTGGGCCCAGAGCTGGAAACTCAGATGCTCGGCTTTTCTTTCATGAATCGTCTTCAGACGTTTTCACACAGAGCAGGAAAATAAACATGGAACTAGAACAGGAGAGGGAATCTGTCAGTCAGGAGGTTTAATGATTGTTTCTTCATGCTCTGTGTGTGTGTGTGTGTGGGTGTGTAATAAGCAAGATGTTTACACTCCTCTCAGTGAATGACGTTGTGGTTCTGCAGCATCAAAATGCTGCGTCACTCTGACTGACCCTCAGAAGCTAAAATTCACACTTGTTTGTCTTTTGGAAGATGAACTTCTGAGCGAGTCTTTTGCTTTTAGCAGGTTTTCAGTTAGGTTTATTTTTCCTTTACTTCTAACATCTTCATGAAGCTGCCACCACCATGTTCTGGGTTCCTCCAGTGAACTTGTTAGGCCTGGTGGTCAGCCATTTACCCCTCATTGTTCTGAGATAAAATGTTTTTAAGTTGACTGAAAATTTTAAAATATCACTTGATAATTATGTGTAATCAGAAGATAAATACCTGAAAACCAACTATAAAGTCTTAAGACAGGCACAGATTAAAAGAGCTAAAATAAAGGTTGTATTTCTCTGGGAGAAACTCTGGATGTTCAGCGTTTTATACAATGAATCCCTCTGCTGCGTTCAGCTGGTCTGAGATCAGACTGATGAAGTTATTCACATTTAGATTCTCCTACGTTGATCCTCCTTCTGGTGTGTAAATAAAGCACTGTTTACCCTGTCAATAAATACCATATAGGCCAACATGTAGTCTGGAGCTGAAGTACGACTGCAGACAGGAAGTGGCTGGGAGGAGGGACAGGTGAGGGCGTGTTGTTGGCCAGGTGTTCTTAAAGGTGCAGCAGAGCAGCGGACGCCAACTTCTAGACATGGCGCTCTACAAGGCGATCTGCGTGGCGGCGCTGCTGACTCTGTTTACTCAAGGTAGGAATCTCACCTGCATCGACTCCACCAGTCAGCTTCATCTGTGACATGTCAGAAAACAGTTTTTAAGCGTCTTCAAAGGATTTTCCTGGTTATAAATAAGTTAAAGTTTGTTCCCACTGAATGAATTTTCCATCCATGAACATGTAGAGAAACAATTTTCTGGTTTCTAAATTAGGTTGAAGCTAAATTCTTGATTTGGTGTAAAAATGTAGTTTTTAACTCTTTGCATAACAGAATTTCTCTGAAATTGCATCAAAAGTCCCTGAAAGAATCTGAAAAAAGTTTCTCTGGACAAAAACTAAACTAAAAATAATCTGTTGGTAATAATATTATTAAACTGCTTGAATTTTCTTTATGTTCAGTTTTTTGTTGCTGCTTTACTGTCTATTTTATTTGCACTTTTGATATTAATTGTATATTGAAATGTTTTACTTGCTTAAATTTTTGTTCTTTGCTTTATAAATAAAGTCAGATTGGCTGCTTTTATTTTAACATGAATGTGAAGATTAATCATATTTATAAATGTACAGAGATTGATTTAGACAGAATATGAAAGTTTCTGCTGTTTTTGACATTTAAAGCCGAAGGAGAAACTCCAAGTATTTAGTGAACATTTGTCTCCATGACCACCAGATATGAAGCTTATTATGCTCTAAATAGGGTGTAGGGTAAGTTTGTTTAAACCGAATTATTACCAAGACCACATGAGAGACCAGCTGACGGACCCAAACCAGTTCTGTTGGTCTGTCAGGAACTGATTTCTATTTATAAACCAAGTGACTAAAACAAATGTTTTTCCTAGAACAGGTTGTTCCTCCCATAAAGAAACATTCCAGAGATTTATCTTTAGTCCAACAGGTTGATCCTTCAAAGATGCTGCAACTGCACAAAATGCCAGGATGGAAAGACATCAACAATAAAAAAGATGATTAAAGATTAATTAATGGTTAATTATATGCTCATTAATCTGGGATTGATCGCAGCAGTTAATGTTAAAATACATAGTTTACTTGAATATTCAGCACCACAATCAGCCTCAGCTGAGATCATTCTTTCACTTCACTTGAAATTAATGATTAATTGGATCCATTATTTTATTATTATTAGTTTATTTTCTAAAGATTGAACTAAAATTAAATTGATTCTAAAGACCATCACTATGGCTAAAAAGCAAAATTTCAATGCAAAAAGAAATTGGATTAAAGGTATCACTTTTATCAGAAGTATTGTTGGAGAAGGAGCCACCATGAGGGTCTGATTAGCCAATAGGAAGAGAGCTTGGATAAATCTATAGCATTCTAGTCAGAAGAACAGATCATGAAATATTTATGTTTATAACATTGGTTAGAGTGAAATCAAACTGTCGCTGTAGATAAAAGTGAGGGACCAGGTGGTTCTGACCCGTGGACCGGCCGATCCACCTGCTGTCTGTCTGCAGACTGTCCTGGATCCGAGCGTTGGAGTCATGTCTGAACCTCGCTGAGGTCCAGTCGTTAGTGCCTAGAGGGACAGAAAGAGCGTGGAGAGGACCCGGCCCTGGGGCCCGCTGGTCCTGATGGTTTTGGTTCCCAGACTCACTTGCTGCTAGTTTGAAGTTACTTGGTGGATCTTAAGGTTCTATTCACTGCAGGGGAATCTCCAGACATCTGAGGTCCATCATCCTCCACAAAGGAAAGCATCTCAGATATCCCACCAGATTCAGCTCAAGGTCAAAGGTCAAAGCATGAAGCTCAGAGGAATGACCAAAGTCTCTACAGGTCTTAGTTAGAGGGTTAAAGGTCAAAGTTAATCCATCCAATGTCTCGACCTTCTGACGTGTTTGCTAGTTGAAAACGTCCTGAGCGTTCAGCAGCACATCATTCTTCCACCGTGTTGAAGAAACTGAACTGCCTGACTGGGTCGGGTAACGGGCCATGACCCAGTCCAATGTTCGGATGGGTCTTTGGTTCAGTTCCTAATATTTCTGTAGGAACAAGAATTAAGTAAAAAAATAACTCCCTGTGTGTTTAACTTGCTGTTGTTTTTCATTTTTCAGAATCTTCTTCTCAGTTATCAGGTAGGAGAAATCTTCTCTGAGTTCCTCCATCATAACTTTCCTGTCTGGGTCTTCTTGGTGTTTCCTGATCGATTCCTTCAAGTGAAACCAGATTCAAACTCTGACATTCATGCAGAGGCGACTAAGTGAAGACCATCAATACTTTCACGTTAAACGTGACAAACCAAGAAAACACTAGAGATAAATAGTATTTGGCACCAAAGCTGTTGATGTACTGAGTGACTTAAGTATTACTGTGTAGCTCAGACAAAATATTACATGATCTTTAGGTTCTTGTGAATAAAAAAATATCACATCAATATTAAATAACAAATTCAGGCAGAAGAAACTAATCTCAGTTCATCACAACTGAGATTACTTTGAACCCAGTGCTTCCAGTAAACTTCTGCTACATCACTGGTTTGGACACCCTGGTTCTTCATTCAGTGCAGTAACTCCAGGTTGGTGGAGGAGTCAGAGATTGGACTCAAGCAGAAGTAAAAAAGTACATTACAGTAAATCTACTCCATTTATTTTAAAAAGTTGCTTGTGAACGTACAGTCACCTGGCTCTGCATTCATGTCAGGTTGTCAGGACATTTCAGTCGATTTGTGACTGTCCTGGTCTGCAGATCCTCCAGAAGTGATGAGATGTCCATGTGTCCTCAGATTGTGGTCAACCAGCACTAAACACCAAGATCGTTGGAGGAGCAGTGGCTTCTATAGGGTCGTGGCCCTGGCAGGTCAGTCTGCACGGCTCCTCGGGCCACTTCTGTGGAGGATCTCTGATCAACAACCTGTGGGTTCTGACTGCAGCTCACTGCGTCCCGAAGTAAGCAATCTAATCCATCTGATGTGAGCAGGAGTCTTCTGTCTGAAGAAAACAACTTTACTATTCAAACTGGTTTCCCGGGTTAGCTGTCGGTGACTACATGCTGAATCAACGTTATTGTTTCGACCATAATTGACACTATATCAATGTTGATTTAACCATCATCTGATTGTGGAGCTACATGCACATTTGTGTTGATACCAAACTAACTGTTAGCTGCTTAAAACAGATAGTTTTATGGGGAAAATCACGTTTCTATGAGTGAAATAGACTGATAAATAGATTAATAGAACATTTTAATGTGTATTTTTTGCCATCTTGGAAATATGACAAAGTTCACAGAGTGAGCTGTCTGTTGCAAAAATACAGAATAAATCCGTTTTCAAAAGTAAAGTTTGGGAATAATTTTGTTTCCCTGAACATGAGGGATTATACTGAATTTTCAACAAGTCATAACAAAACACATTTCTCTAACAAATATCTCCAACAAAAATACCTTTACTGTACATTTAAAAGTTAGCAGCAGGATGCTAAATAGTGACCAGTCGGCCATTTTGGATGTGACGTTATGACCCAGGACCGTTCTGTCCCAACTCTGACCCCTGACCTCTGATGTGACTTTGACTGAGTCCCACTTCATAGGGGGCGCTGAGAACTGGACCGGTCATTGATTCAACCTTTATCACATGTTGGAATTTCAGTTGTTAGAAATCGACCACAAAACAATATTGATTTAATGAATCTCGTCAACATTGGTTACTTGGCTAGAATTGGATGATTGTTTGATTCAACATCAATCGTCGACCTCAACCAAAACTCAACCTTTCTGACCACAATTCAATGTTGAATTACCATTGCTTGCTATCTGGTTTGTTTTTGAAACTGCTGACTTTTCTCTCTCTGAACATGATGGGAACTACAACTCTCCCGTCTCTAACGACAACGACATCGCCCTGATAAAGCTCTCCTCAGCCGTAACGTTCAACAACTACATCTCGCCGGTCTGCCTGGCAACAGCGGGCAGCACCTTCTACAGCGGCGTCGACTCCTGGATCACCGGCTGGGGCAACATTGGATCTGATGGTGAGATTTTAAATGGCTGATTAACGCCATAGTAGTCTCTCCTCTGAGTACTCGGTTAAAGTGCACCTGTGTTTCCTTGGCAAGATTTCCTGTGCGTTTGTTTTTCACACCCTAATGGAGGACATTCCTCACTAATAAAACTTAATGCTGTCTTTCCTGTTTACCAAACTGATAGTTCGAACCGTATTTCTTCCCTGGTTTGGAAACTTTTTCAAGGACTGAACCTTTAAACACTGTGGTAAAGCTAGCCGCCTCTTTGAAAATGACAGTAAAGCACACACTCGATTTTCACGTGCGTGACGGCACAAGACGTTTACGTGCTACTTTCACAATAAAAGCTAACATCCGGTTCATGTTTGATCTACTGCAAGTAGATTTCCAGCGGCTTCATGTTTAGACTTTGTATTTATGTAGCTGCAAAAAGAAATAATGTCTGGGAAATAATTGGGGACATTAAGCAACGCTGAAAAACTCTCTGTTTCCAGCGACTTCCCTCACTTCTGGGTGAGAGAGAGACACCTCTGGATCAAAACCAGCAAATGTCAACCACATCTGATGTTTAATTTCTTAAAGCAGATCAAACATGAACCGGATCGCCTTGAGCTGTGGTGCCGGTGCATATCGTGTGCAGGCCGCCTTTTCAAAGAGGTGGCTAGCTTTCCCGTAGTCTTTAAATTGTTGTACTCTAAATCTGTGTCTCCTCAGTTCCTCTTCCATCTCCTCAAAACCTCATGGAGGTGAAGATACCGGTTGTGGGCAACAGACAGTGTAAATGTAGCGGCTATGGAACGGCCGCCATCACTGACAACATGATCTGTGCGGGATTACTGCAGGGAGGAAAGGATTCCTGTCAGGTGATTGATGATCTTTGCTTGTTAGAATCTGGTTTCATCCAGCAGATCATCTAACATGTTTCTCATTTTAAAGGGAGACTCAGGAGGTCCGATGGTGAGCAAACAAAATGGCCGCTGGATTCAGTCAGGAATTGTGAGTTTTGGCACTGGCTGTGCTCAGCCAAATTACCCAGGAGTCTATGCCAGAGTCTCCCAGTATGAGAGCTGGATCAAAGCCCAGATCACCACCAACCAGCCGGGCTTCATCACCTACACATCAACCGGAACCAACAGCGACCTCAGCGTCTCCTGCACTGGCGTGCCACCAATCACAACCCCCACACCAAGTAATTCGTCCTCTATCCACAAAATTTCAGCTAACTCATCTTAACATGTACAGGTTTTGTAAAAATCTGCTTATCATTCATGTTCAGGAAGTTGTGTGAGTTATAATTAAAGACATTATCTAAAATGTGCTTTAATATCCCAGCGATATACTGCGGCCAGGCCCCACTGAACTCTCGCATTCTGGGCGGTAGTTCTGTGGCGACTGCTGGTGAGTGGCCGTCCATGGCGAGTCTGCAGAAGAACGGACAGCATGTGTGTGGAGGAACTCTGGTGTCCATGGACTACGTTCTGAGCAACGCTGCCTGCTTCTCAGCGTGAGTCATGAAAGATCCCACGGGTAGTTTTACTCTGATACAGTGATGGGCCGGTCTGGTACCGCTGTTTGTTCTGATGGGCCGATCTGGTACAGGTGTGTTTGCATTGGTTCTCATGTCCAGAACTCAGCCTGCTGAGAGCTGTGGTTCCATTTGGGCCAGCCAGAAAATTATTGAAAAAAGTGTTTCAACAGTTAAACAGTTTAACAAAGACCAACTGCTCTGACAACTTTCAGTCTGGTTTCCATGGTTATCACAGTACTGAGACAGACCTAGTCAAAGAGTTGATCAATGACATATAAACATAGACTGCAAAAGAACCACAGAGCTGGTTCTGTTGGATCAGAGGCATTAACCAGCTCACCTTAACATGAACACCTCACATGATAAAGATTTGTAAAAAATCTGCTTATCATTCATGTTCAGGAAGTTGTGTGAGTTATAATCAGAGATGAACAAACAGCACCCTGTAGTGGCAAGAGAAGAAGTCCAGCTTCTTTCTGATGAAGCTTCTGGATTTTATTTTTCTGGATGTCAGAAGCTACACCTGCATGTTTTCTACATTCCCTTTAGATTTACAAGGTGCTAGTATAAATCCAATGTTTTTAATTTTCAGTCCTAAGTCAGTTGATCTTCTTGCCTTAGAGCTCCTATTGTGTCTGAGTGGACGGTGGTTTTGGGTCGTCTGAAGCAGAATGGGTCCAACCCGTTTGAGTCATCGTTCAATGTGTCAAATATCACCATGAGCAACCTGACAGGGTCCAACATCGCATTGGTTCAGCTTTCCACGCGCCCCACCCTGAGCAACTACATCCAGCCCATCTGCCTGGGCGGCGGCAGAACCTTCCCGGTCGGATCCAGCTGTTGGGTTGCTGGCTGGAGTTCTGGGCGAGGAGGAGGTGAGGCTGCGAGTCTGCCAGATTCAAACACTAGATTTCTAGCGCGCTCATCTGAAATGACATTTTATGTCCCACAACTTCAGTCGAGGAGCTTCTGCAGGAGCTTCAGACGTCGGTGCTAACCTGTGAAAATGTTTCCTCCACGGAGAACATCTGCACCACAGAGTTCACTCTGGAGAAGGTAAGTGGCAGCTTGACCTCTGACCTGTTGACCTGCAGGGACACGGAGTGTCCACAGGGACAAAACGTCCCTCAGGGAACAAAGACTTCATCTCTTTGAAGGTTATATAAGGTCAAAGTTCAAGGTCAACCCTGCGCAAGTTTACCTCATGGACGTGACTCGACCAACAGATCAGGTTCACATCCAAAAACATAGAAGGATCTCCAGCAGAACCAGAACAACCAGAACCAGGCTGATTGTGGGTTATTTTCCGTCCTGCGTCACGTTGTTCTTGGCTCGAGTCTCCAGACTCTGTGCTGTGGGGGGACAGTGTGAATGTCTGCTCACTGTGATGTTTGTAGCTGGTTCTGAATATGGTTCTGATGGACTGTCTCCCTCTGCTCCTCAGGGTGACCTTGGCGGTCCGCTCATGTGCCGGCAGGACGGTTCTTGGTTCCAGGCTGCCGTGGTTCTGACCTTGAACTCCTCTACCAGCCAAACTCGAGCCAACACAAATGTCTTCGTCAAACTCAGTAACTTCAACGACTTCCTGACTCGGATACTCGGGAACTTCTTGACTCCAGCACCCTCCACCCTCCCTATTGCCAGCGGACACCCCCAGGCTCACTTCCTCTTCCTCTTCCTCCACCTCCTCATCCTCCTCTTGTGTCTGCAGCTCTTCTAATAGAAAGGCCGTTTGGTGGCTCTCCCTCATGGGAGCCTAAAATCTGACCGGATCTTTCCCTTTCTACATTTAAACGGGTTCTCTGAGCGGTTTCTCTGAGCGGTTTCTCTGAGCGGGTTCTCTGTGCGGGTTCTCTGTGGTTCTTTGGGTTGAAGGTGGAAGCAGGTGCTGGTTGATGAATCAAGTCTTTCTGAGGATTTATTGGCTGATCCTTCAGGTTTTCCTTCCAAGAAAACAGAATTAAATGTGTCCTGATCAAAAGTTCTCCAGATTTGCTGAAGGTTCCTCAAAGTCTTTCTTGGTTTCACCTGGAGGCCGTCTGGAATCTCTGGTTCTGTTTGTGACCCGGTCCATCTGGAGCTGATTGAAGGAGCCAGAATGAAGAATTTCAACAGCTGCTGATATTCTTGCCTGAAACCAAACAGATCCGATTGTTTTATTGTTTAGAAGTCTTTATCTCAGAAACCTGAAACCACCAAGCATTTTCTCAATCAGCATGTGCATTAATAACAATAGTAATGATATAATCATAATAATTATTATTATTCTGTGTTGATTCTTTGTCTTCACAGGAAAAATGTTTTAAATTAACTGATTGATTTTATGTCTGTTTCATATTACAGTTGTTTACATAATTATCTATAAAATCAAAATAAATATATGTTGAGTATTTACTGTGTAACGTCCCCAAACACCGGGGCGTGGACCGGCAAATGTCCGTGTGCTGCTCAGTAATGGGTCGCAGACGGCTCAGATTCTCTGATTCAATAAATAATTTCCTATTTGTTCAAATTGTTTTTTCTTTCTTTGAAGCCAGAAACCTTCAGGATTTGCTAGAATTGACCTTTGAACTGTTCTGTGTTCAGAACTTCTCCACCAGTCAGTTGGAGTTCTGACCCGTTCCTCCTGACAGAACCTTGAAGCTCCACCCACTAATGTCCTCTGGACCCAGAACCATTGGGGGTCGGAGGTCAGGGGTCAGGACTTGGACACAGTAGAACATTTCTGCATTGAACGCATTTGAAAATGTCATTATACTGGATGGAAAATGTGAAATAAATTCATTTCCGTCCAGTGAGTGGACCGCCTGTGGCAGAGTTTCTGGAAGATCGCCATCATTCGCAGAAAGTTTTTCTTTATTCCTACGGCAGATTGTACAGCTGCTCTGCTGCCGATCAGCTGATCACATCCAATGACACTTCGCAGGTTTGGACCACAGCATTCCTATCGTCATGGCGACCCACAGATTATTTCATGGCATCTGCTGGTTTCTTTTTCTCCACACACAGTGATTAGTGGAAGGGTTTATTTTTATTCAAGGATTTCTTTATCCTCATACCGGCCTTGATGGTACAAAATTCAGCCTCAGTCCTTCATGATGAGGAGCGCCTTCCTCCTGCATCGTGCTGCGTGGAGGTCAGAGGTGGAGGAAAGGCAGCTCCCCACAGTCCTCTGTGCAGCCTTGACCCTACCTCTGCAGAGTCGTCCTCTCAGCAGCAGTGCAGCTGCTGCGCCACACGGTGATGCAGGAGCAGAGAACGCTCTCCACCTCCTCAGGACTGAGAAATAGATGAAAACTGGAATGTTGGTTCCGAATAAACGTATTTTTATGTCATGATTCTTATGCTTTGTTCTATTATTTGTCATTTAATGTTGATTTATTTTTATTTTATTTTTTTGGTGGTTTTATGTCTGTAAAAAGCGCGTTATTAATAAACTTTACTTACTAAACTGGCTGCTGTAAAATGATGAACCTGCAATGAGCCTGTTACACCACCAGGTGGCACTGTGAGGCTCACTAGCCGGTATTTCACCAGTAGGAACTGTGACCCTTTCGGCTTTCCATTCCAGACACCTACACCTTACACATCTCTGTGATTTGGATGTAAAAGCTGAACGGAGAAACAATCAATATGATCCTGATCTATAAATCTCTACTCTGCTTGGCTCCAGCAAACTTTCGCTCTCTCTTCCATAGATCTGTTATTCTTTACGCTCTAATAACATTTTTCTTTTGCATGTTCCACGTGTTTGAACTGAAAAGGCGAAACAAGCATTCAGTGTGAAGCTGCTTCAGTAATCAGCTCCAGTCTGAACTCAACATGTCAGAACTGATTTCATTGGATTTATTTCTTCTCCTAAACAGACAATGGGATTCTATTAAACAGTGTCACTGCTTTTAAATTGTTTATATTGTTTTACACTTGTGCATATGAATTAATTAGTTTTATTTTGTAACCAGGTTGCTGTTTATTGCAGACTTCCTGCCCAGGTCCCTGTTGAAAATGAGGTCCAGATCTCAAAATAAAATAAAATAAAATAATAAAATACTGGCCGCTGTATTACAGGAGCCACTGAATTTCCCCACTGAGGAACAGTAAAGGTCAAAGGTTATTTCTTTTATCTCCAGAGCGAGGTTGCCAGATCTAACTGACAGTTTCCAGCTAAAACAAAGCAGAAAATCTGGCAATGTGACAACATGGCAATGTGGCAATGTGACAATGTGGCAGCGTGGCAATGTGGCAATGTGACAACATGGCAATGTGGCAACATGGCAATGTGACAACATGGCAATGTGGCAACATGGCAATGTGGCAGCGTGGCAATGTGGCAATGTGACAACATGGCAATGTGACAACGTGGCAACATGGCAATGTGGCAGCGTGGCAATGTGACAACATGGCAATGTGACAACGTGGCAATGTGGCAACGTGGCAATGTGACAACGTGGCAATGTGACAACATGGCAATGTGGCAACATGGCAATGTGACAACATGGCAATGTGACAATGTGGCAGCGTGGCAATGTGGCAATGTGACAACATGGCAATGTGGCAACATGGCAATGTGGCAACGTGGCAATGTGACAACGTGGCAATGTGACAACATGGCAATGTGGCAACATGGCAATGTGGCAATGTGACAACATGGCAATGTGGCAACATGGCAATGTGGCAGCGTGGCAATGTGACAACATGGCAATGTGACAATGTGGCAACATGGCAATGTGACAACATGGCAATGTGGCAACATGGCAATGTGGCAGCGTGGCAATGTGACAACGTGGCAATGTGACAACGTGGCAATGTGACAACATGGCAATGTGGCAACATGGCAATGTGGCAGCGTGGCAATGTGACAACATGGCAATGTGGCAACATGTGGCAATGTGGCAACGTGGCAATGTGACAACGTGGCAATGTGAAAATGCGGCAACGTGGCAATGTGGCAGCGTGGCAATGTGACAACGTGGCAATGTGGCAACATGGCAATGTGACAACATGGCAATGTGACAATGTGGCAATGTGACAACATGGCTCTCCCTCTAATGCTCACGCTGAACTCCAGCAGGCCTCCAGATGCTCCAGCCTCGTGATTGGCTGATTTAAACTTGTTGATCATTTATCAGGCGACCCGTCTGATCCGTCTGTCAGATCTGATTTGAGCCGCCTGACATCATCGACGCTGAAACAATGAGTGGTTTTTTATGAGACGCTGTCCGACCTGTCTGGTCGACTGGCTCTGGCAGGAAACTGACAGATCTGGAAACTTCCAGGATGAATCACAGCGAATAAATGCAGCACCAGCAGTTTGTTGATGAAAACCTGAGAACGTTTAGCTTTCTTCCTGTTTACAGGAATTGTTTTTCTTCCAGTTATGTCTAAACTTTACAGAAAAGGTGAAAAAATGATCTTCAGTTCCTGTCTTGTGACCTGCAGACAGTTTCATTTAACACATGATTGAACCTTTTGTGTTGAGAGCATTTCCTGCTCCTCGTCCAGCCAGTTTTCAGGCAGTTTCTCTTCCTTACTGTAAGCTGCTGGCACCTGATCTGTCTGGATTATCTAGCTCAGCTCTGACGCATTCGGGGGAAACTGTGGCATCATCGTTAAAAACTGTCCAGAAATACACACTGGCAACAAAAATCAGCATCAGACGTCATTTTTATGGTTCATAATAAAACATTAAACCTTTCAAAGGGTTAACAGATAGTAGAACTGCAGAACACAGTCAGCTCTCATCCCTGCATGAAAAGAAAGGAACCAGAACCAGAACCTTTGCTGCCTGGTTTGGGTCCACTTATGATGTCATCATCAGAACATCAGTGACCGTGTGGAGCAGCAGTGGCCAAACGTTGTGGCTCAGGGGCCACATTGACTTTTAAAATTGGACTGCCAGGTACCAGATGCATACATATCAAACATAAGCATTAAAAAGCATTACAGTTTTAATACTTACATTCACAGTGTTGTTGATCTCCCTTTTTTGCCAATGCATCAAAGTCAGAACAGATGTGAGGTTTTCATCACTCAGCTGAGCTCTGTGAGGTGTTTTTGTTCATCACACTAAAAGTCTGTTCACACACGTAAGTAGAGCCAAACACCACCAGCATCTTCTGGACATTTGGACATTTGGCTGCACTTAATGAAGCTTAAACCCATCCAGTTTAAGGGAGTTGAACTTCTTTAAGAAAAAGTCACACTGGAGATTGTTGAGAAAAAATGATTATTTTTAGTGCTTAATACAGTTAATCTTACGGCATGTGTAAAAGGTATATTGAACATTCTTATTTGAATAAATTTCTTAATTTTGAACAGGTTTGTGGTAAGTATTCAAAATACAGGAACCAAATGTAGATCAAGGGGATCTCTCAGTGAAGCTCCTGCTGAGTTATTAGGGGCAAGAGGCCATAAAATTAGCATCTCCTGGAGGGCAGTATCACTTGAGCCTGGAGGAGAGAAGCCTGTTTGTTTCACTGAAGATCAAAAGTTTTCCAGAACCAACATCTGGGATGGTGTAAAACTAAATACAACATAGAATGTTAAAACCACTAACATTTAATTTCTAAAACATTTTTCTAAGTACTAATAGAAGATTTTTAACTAAAAGGGGTTTTGGAAGATGATTGTGTAACAATGCTTAGGATTGAATGTTATGTTTCATAGGTTAGAAAAAGGAATTACACCTCATTTTGTTCTGTTGATTTTATGTGTTATTTTTTGGTTTAAGGCAAAGATTTGAATCTTTTGAGATGTTGAGTGCAGATGAGCAAAACTGGGTTTTGTGAAGGTAACCTTTCCTTGAACCAAATTACTGGATTTAGCTTTGTTAAGGAAAGATAACGGGAGACACTCCGAATTCCACAGGTATCTGTGAAGTCTTGTTTTATGCTTTTATTTGCCCAAATGGCCCTAGAATCCAGAAAAACCAGGATGCAGCTGCTTGCTCCATTGTTCTACCAAGGAGCAAATGGCCTTTGATCTTTGGCGTAAATTAGGGGGAGTTCTAAGTTTTTCTGAGTGTTTAGGGTAGCTTCTGGTTGGTCAAGCAGAAGTACGCCTTAATTGAATATATTAAAAAGGAAAGACACACCTTCAGTATAAAAGTTCGTGCACAGGAATGATAAGGCAGACAGCTGTTCCTATTTTGCCTTTTTGCATCAGCTCTCTCCAAAGACACGTCTTTGCCTTTTCTATCTCTATCTTTTTGTCTTTTTTCATCTCTGTTGTTCTGCAGTTTTGTTGTTAATTCATACGTTGTTTTGTATTTGGATTAAACTCTGTAATTCTGTGACGTCAACACGCATTGTTGTTTTCCTTGTGACCACACGTCGCCCGCTGAGAGGACCTGGGATTCAGAGGAAGAGAGAGAGCCAAACTTTTTCCAAATTTAATTAATTTTAAAATACTCTTCCTTAACAAGATCAATCGGTTGCAACTGCAACCCGTTTCAGGGTCTTGTGTGAAGGGAAACTAGCTGCCTTTCGTCCTTGCGTTGACTGGTTGTTAGCATAATTAGCATGTCCAATCCAGGGTAAACGTGATGGCTGATGTTGTTTTCTTTAAAAACAGCAACCGTTCCTTGACAGATAAGGCATACGGCTTTTGACCGGACTTCAGTGAAAAAGTATTTAGTTGTCCATTCCTTATTGAACACTCGACACTCACTGTCAACTTTTCGTCTCTTTGACCCACTCATTGTTGCAGAATTCACAGCAGCAGCAGAGTAATAACAGAGAGAAGTCCGAGCTCCACAAAATCAAGTCATGTATCACGGCGCCTAAAGCGCCCCCTGGTGGAGCGCCAGGCATTACAGGACTAGACCAAAGGAATAAGTCATGATTATAATATGATTTGATTTGGGCAATTCTGTACCAGTCTTCGGCGAGCCAGATTAAAAAGACCAACAGGCCGGATGTGGCACGAGGCCGTAGTTTGCCCACCCCTTTGTGACGGTGCGGTGAGAGGTTGGAGAAGGAGTTAGCAATGGCAGCTAGCTACTCTAACCAAAACAGCAGGACGCACTGTTGAAGTTTTCCACACGTTCACTTTATTGTCACTTCGTCCATGTAAAGCCAGATCTCCACGGTACTAACATTACAGTCTCATACATGAGAAAAGAAACTATAGTTTACCGCTCTGCACCTCATCATCACCGATGATCTCTACACAAGAAGAGTTCTTACTCTGTACAATCGTACAACAAAAGAAAAAGGGAATATGCGCCCCCTTGTGGTGATACCTACTCATGACGAGGAACTAAGCAGTATAATAACTGTTACATAGTGTGCCCATGGGTTCCGATCCGCCTGCTGGATGGACCAGAACCAGACTTTTGCTCCCGGTGACATCGTCACTAAGCGCCATGACAACAGAGAAGTCACTAGTTTACATACCCTGATGTGACCGGTGAACTTCTGCGTTGTGTGTGTTATGTGGTGATCAGACAAACCACAAAACTCCGAGTCAGGGTTTGGAGGCTCTCCGTTTATTTAACCTGTCAATCGGGAGATATTAGCGTTAGCACATAGCATGTGCTCCAGTTCTCCAACCCTACCTATGCAAAATAATAGTATTAACATGCATCAAATGTTATAAAGGCGTAATAGCAACTCAAATGAAAATATCCAAACACCTATCATTAGGTGAATAACGGAAAAATAAACATTTGAACAATATAAATTAAAGGATTACAACGGATTAAAGAAAACATTTTATGGAAATAGACAACTAACAGTATAGACCCAGTTACACTGAGGTCACCGCACAGTGAAAACAAAGTGATGACATCAAGGCTTTTGATGCTTCTGATTGGTTAATTTACAACATCTCAGATAAATGGCCGAACACCTGCAGACGTGAGCAACAGCTGAAAATCCGAGCAGATATCAGGAGGAAAACTTTGGACCTCCACCAGTTCATTTCCTCTTTGGGTCCAGAAGGCTCCACGTTTCTCTGTCTTTTAGCTTTAAGTATGAATACTGGAGGGTTTATGATGTGCTGCAGAGCAAACAGGTTCTGGCAGCTAACAACTATCTCCTCTCCCTCAGCTGCTGTTACAGTGAAATGCTGAACCATTTTTCTAATAATGGGGAGGAAATAAAATTCATTCTTATTTTTTTCTCTATTTTGCCTTTTCATATTGATATTGTTTAAATACAAGGTTTCCTTTTCTTGGGCTGCACAGTGGTGCAGTTGGTAGAGCTGTTGCCTTGCAGCAAGAAGGTCCTGGGTTCGATTCCCGGCCCGGGGTCTTTCTGCATGGAGTTTGCATGTTCTCCCTGTGCATGGTGGGTTCTCCGGTTCTGGCTTCCTCCCACAGTCCAAAACATGACTTTATTTATCTCTAAATTCTCCTAGGTGTGATGTGTGTGTGAATGGTTGTGTGTCCTGTCTGTTTTCTGTGTTGCCCTTTTACAGACTGGCGACCTGTCCTGGTGGCTGTGAAAACCCCGCCTCACCCGAATATCTGCTGGGGATAACCAGCAACCTCCCAATGGGATTTGATGGACAACATGATTCAGATTTTAATGTGGGGTGGTTTTAAAGGCTTTCTTGAAGATGATAAGAAATTATAGACTTTTCCAAGATTTTGTCCACCCTCTACAGTAGCTGCCTCTGGGATTTACGCCCATGGGTCCTGGCCGCTTCAATCCGCCTTAATCTGCAGAGTTAAAGAGCTAAATGTAATGGTAGCATGGTGTCGTGGCTGCCATGTTGCCACAGAGAAAAGTCTATCAACGACTGGGACTGAAAGGCCTATGAGGCAGTTTATCAAGATTCAAAGTAACAAAATAAACTCCAGTCTGATTTTTTGTTGTTTACCAAGATCTTCTTCCTATTGAACAGTGAAAGGAAATAAAATGTTTTTCATGTCTTTTGGCAACATTTAAAGACATTTAACTGGAGGGTTTATGTTTGTGCTGCAGAGCAAAATCCAGCAACAACTGATCTCTGTCCTAGAGCTAATAGGTTCTGTGTGAGTGAGGAAGTCTGACCCATTTTTCTAATAATGGGGAGGACAAAATTCATTCCAGCTCTATTTTGCCTTGGAAGATATTGTTTAAAGAACATCGGATCCAGGTCAGTTTAATCATTATTAAGGGACTGGAAACTAGTCTAGAGTTTAGCAGAACAAATCCAGCAGATCCAAATGGAACCAAAACAGGAACTGTTTGGTCCGATTTCAGGTCAGACAGAAATAAAAGCTGGAGTGGATGTGAATGGCATGTGTGTCCTGTCTGTTTTCTGTGTTGCTCTGCAACAGACTGGTCAGAACCCGTTTCTGTGGGTTGAGATGGGGATAGGCTTAAAGTTTTTAAAACTGATGAGTGCGGCAGATCAAACGCTGAGGAATGTCGTCGGGTCGGATTTATTCCACTTCTTGCTTCTCTTTTGTCTGCAGGTGTTTCCACTCGTCACTCAGCTTATTTCTAGAATCTATTATTGTTTGTCTGGTATTATTTCAGCAACGCTCAATTAAATATTATTCTCTTAAAAGCGGCGCCATATGAGGATTTTAGAAAGTAGAATTTATCTTTAATTCTGATAAAGAACCAGAAGTGGACCGACAGAGCAGAGCTGCTTCCTTGATCCAATATTTGGACTCTGGAATATGAGTCAGAGTGAGACCTCCTTGAGAGGATTACTGGTCTGTGATGTAACTCAGGTTTAGGTTTCTTCATGGAGACCCGTTTACCGACAGCTGGAGCCAGTTTTCCCGGCCAGAACCCTTCAGGAAACTAAATCCAGTCATCTGATATGTTTGTCTTCATTTCTGGATGAAAAAACAATCAGAATCATTTTCCTGCTGGTGGAACAGGAAGCAGATGAAGTCCATATAAAGTTCTGGAGAGGAAACCTTTGAGTCCCAACCGGCCTGACAGTCAGATCCAATAAATCAGAAGAATCGTCCTGAAGAACTGTTTCCAGGAATAAAACCCCAACCGACATGAAATAGGTTTTGATTTATCTGATATATTCTACTTTCCTGTCATCATTTAGAAACTGTAAGCACAAAATCACAGAAATAGAAATAAAAGCTGGAAAACGTCCAAAAGTGAAATAAACATCCATCCATCCATTTTCTGTTCACCCTAATGGGGTCAGGAGGGTTGCTGGTTCCTCTCCAGCTACGTTTTGGGCGAGAGGCGGGGTCACGGGGTCACCCTGGACAGGTCACCAGTCTGTCGCAGGGCAACACAGAGACACACAAACATTCACACACACACTCACACCTATTAACCAATTAACCCGACAGTCATGTTTTTGGACTGTGGGAGGAAGCCGGAGAGAACCCACCATGCACAGGGAGAACATGCAAACTCCATGCACAAAGATCCCGGGCCGGGAATCGAACCCAGGACCTTCTTGCTGCAATGCAACAGCTCTACCAACTGCACCACTGTGCAGCCCGTCAAATAAACATTCAATAATAATTTGATTTATTAAGCAATCTGTAGATGGGCCAGCATCCAACTGTCTCCAGGTCCAGTGAGAAAGACCCATTGGACCCGCTGGTTCTGTTCTGACCCAGCAGCAGAACCAGTCTGGTTCTAATCTCCCCTCAGATCCAGACGGATTTGGAACATTTGAATTCATGTAAAATACACAGGATTTCATGTATATATATATATATATATATACACACGCAATGGTGATAAGTGTCAGATGGCGTGGCCTCAGCCAGGTGGAGAGTGGGCGTGGCCTCAGCCAGGTGGAGAGTGGGCGTGGCCTCAGCCAGGTGGCCTCAGCCAGGTGGAGAGTGGGCGTGGCCTCAGCCAGGTATATGCTGGAGCAGCAGGTGGAAGAGGCAGATGGTTTCTGAGCGATGGGTCTCTACCAGCTGATCGGTGCGGCGATTCTGCTGACTCTGATGACTCCAGGTAGGAATCTGCTGATCATCATCACCTACAGGGTCAAAGGTCATGATGCCAAACTGATTCAGATATGAAACACTGAGATGTTCAGGGTGAATCAGATCTTTATTTTCTTGCTTATTTATATTACAGAAGCTAAAACAAATTACTGTGATCATTTTAACTTTAAAGTGTTTTTATTAAAGTTAATATCAGGTCTAATTTGGGCTGCATCTGATTATTAGGAGGAACATTTTGATCAGAAGAAAGAATATAAGGTTAGATCTTCAAAATCCAAACATAGTGAGCTTAATATCAGGTCCAAACTCTCATGTTGAAAATAATTACATATAAAGATGCAACAAAAGGAAACTTAATACATGTGATTATTGACTAATAGTTGATACTCTGTAAGATTCATTCCTTTTCAGGTTTTATTCTTGATCTCTGGACAGAAACAAACATGCTAACTTTTCTTGCGGGCAAGTTTAGATTTGATCATAACAGTAAATAATAGCATCATAAAAAGCAATTCAGACAATAACAGTAAGGAGAAAATCTCCAGAGAAACTAGTGAAAAAATATAATTTCACGGCTTCATTAATCGATTTATCAAAGTTGAAGAAGCGGCTAAAACTCAAATCCAGATCATTCAGATCAAACCAAACCATCTGAAATGCCCCACTGGATGGAGATAGAAATATAGAAATAGAAACATCCTTCACTTTTTCCAACCATGGGGGATTTCTGTGTGACTCACAAACAGATTAAGGTTTTAGTGAGATGAATGAACAGGCAGATCCAGATGCCAACAGTTACGTATTTTAAAGACTGAAATTTAAAATCTGGTTGGGGACCAGAGCTTGATTGGTCCACAGTTTACTGGTCCCATTCTGGTTCCAGTCCTGAAGAATAGCCCTTCAATCCAGAGTTTCTCCCTCAGCGTCTTCCTGGTTCCAGCACCAAAACTGATTCTCCTGCTCTCAGACAATCTGCTGCCGTCTAACGCCCCGTTTACACAACAATGATCCAAAGAAAATCCAATTTTTGTTCCGTTTCTATTACATTCACATCAAGACATTCTAATTACAATCTTTGTTTACACAGTAACGGTACGCATCGAAAATGTGTAATGCTCTCGCCACGCCACTAGTCGGTGCTAGGTTCTTTGAAACTAAGTGCGCATATGTTTAAAAAAAAAGTTCTACTTGAAAGCCCGACAATTCGGGTTCCCCCATCGGGTACCGTTCCCCCAGATATTGGGGAAACGGATTATGTGTGTCTGATTAGGATGCAGATGGAAAAAAGTGGGATAACTTCGCTGAAACAGGTTGTTCGAGTTTTTATGGCGTCCATTGTTCTCTAGATAAGAGCACTGAAGAAGCAGGTGTGTGTTTTTGTATTTTGCCACCTGGGCGGTGCGGAGCGGTGAACCGTATTTGATGGGGGAACGCAAACTGTAGTAAAAGCAGCGCTGTCAGAAGTTTCTTCTTCTGTGGTTTAGGAAGCAGCCATGTTTTGCTAGAGATTCCCTGACAGAAAAGATCCATTTCCTCTGTTTACCAGAAAACGGACACCGGTACGTTTCAGAACCAGTGCACTCTGGAACCCGTTTTCAATCCGTGCCGTTTTAGAGGAAACATTCGGTGGTTTCATGTAAATGTGCAGAACAAACCCAACAGAACCCTTCCGCTGTCACCAGAAACTGTTGTCGTGTAAACAGGGCCTTAGATTTAGAACGAACTTAGAATCCAGAAAAAATAATTCCGAGAAAGGAACATTTAGCTTTTATTATCACTTAGAAACGGAGGAGTAGTCGTTACTTTTACAAATTTAGGGTGTACTTAGAAAGTCCAGAGAATACTTACTTATACTTATCCAGCAACCCAGAACAGGAGCACCAACAAGCTTTAGATCAGGGCTGTCAGACTCCAGTCCTCCAGTCGTTGTCTTGCATGTTTTAGATGTGCCACAGGTACAAAACACTGGAATGAAATGGTTTAATCACCTCCTTGTGTAGATTGGTTCTCCAGAACCTTAACGACCCGATTATTCTGTTCAGGTGCTGCAGCAGAGGCTCATCTAAAAGTTGCAGGGCAGCAACTTGGAGTTTGACACCTGTGCTTTAGGTCAACATTAGATTCTTTTTCTTCTTTTGCTCTTCTTTTGTATTGCCTTGTTCCTGAAAATGTGCTACAGAAATAAAATGACCTTTAGGGGAGACTCTCCACAGACCTGGTGGGGGGGACAAGAAGTAAAAAGATGGCTGATTAAAGTCTGAAGTTAAACCAGCAGAGGTACAAACTAAGGATCAGACAGAACTGAAACCTTAGCCAGAGGTCATAGGTTAAATCAGCTAGAGCTGCGTTCACAGTCGTTTCTGAATGCTGACAGTGTTAGAAACTCTTACCGCGTTTCTAACATTTGACTCCAGAGACTCCTGAATGAAAAAAACATTTATAAACACAGACTCTACTTCTAGTTTTTATTCTGTTTACTCAACAAAGATTTCTGGACTGGAACTACTTCCTGTGGTCCAGTTTGATCGAATTTGGGTCTGGTCGGTCCTGGGATCTTCTCCAGAATCTGTCGGACTCTGACAGGGTTTAAACCCAATTGGTTAAAAAAGCACAGATTATTAAAACACGATCGGTGAATATTAAAAGCTTGTAGACTGAAGGCTTTGTGTGGAGGGAGTGGTTTGTTTGTCCAAACAGTCAGTGAATGCATCTCCACCATAAAGCCGCACTGATTCTAACAAAAGACACAAACAGTACGTTATGTTCACTGTCTGTCATCAGGGTTAGAGACTGAAAGTATGCTGGAAAATGTGTGCTTACATTTCTTTGAGACGAAGCAGCCAAACCGGTCTGAGACGCTGCGCTCCAACTCTAGCAGTGGGTTGTCCAAGGAGAACAGCAGCGCCCCCTACCTCTGACTACCAGCAGGTTCAGGTGCTTCTGATGGAAAAAATCTCAAACTGAAAAAATTGATCTAGCGGTTGGAAGGAACAGAAAATATTCCCATTTACTTTCATTATTTACTTTGGGTGGATTTGAGGTCGGCACAAAGATGTTAGTGGTGTTGCCATAGCAACATGACTTGCTAATGAGCAAATCTTGTGAGGATTCGGGTTTTCTGTGTTTTAGTAGACATCCTGTCAGGTTCCCGTCGACATCCTGTCGCAGATGTCAGTACTCCTGTGCTTTTGCAGCGCTACCGGTGTGTCTGAGTTCCTAGCCTGGTTATTCACCTGAATTTCTGTACTCGCCTGTGATCCTCGTTAAATCAAATATTTCTTTACTATAACCTGGGTCCACTGCGTCATCCTCACCACCACCAGCAAACAATTCAATAAATCTATTCCAGTGTGTTTTAAAGTCTGTGGGGTCTCTGGACTCGAGTGTTTCCAGGTATTAGGAAAAAACTTCATTTATAAACTCACATCTGGCCACAGCTGCTGTTCTGATAACAAAACGTTCCTATTGAGAACGTCTTCATGACTTACAACATCGCTGAGCTCTATTGGTTAATCCACAACATGCTTCTGTTTTAAAGCAGCTCCTAAAGCGCATTGCTTCCTGTGACATCATAGAAAGGAATCAGCCCAGATATCAGAACCTGTTGGTTCATTCCTGGTCCAGACACCAGAAAGTTATAACAGCGACATGATGGAAACGTCCAGTCATCACAGCTCTGCAGGGAATGGACCTCAGAACCAGAGTTCTACCTCTAATAGTTTGTTTTCTGTTTTTCAGAGTCGGAGTCGCAGCTCTCTGGTAAGTCCATCTGTTTATGTTTTCCATATTGTGATGTTTTAGTCAGGCCCTGAATGCAAAGTAGATCCAGCTAAAAGCATCCACATGACTGGAGGGGAGATGTAGGAAGCTTAGAGCAGAGTAAATGTAGATGTCCATGTGTCCTCAGATTGTGGCCAACCAGCACTAAACACCAGGATTGTTGGAGGAGCGGTGGCTCCTGAAGGGTCGTGGCCCTGGCAGGTCAGTCTGCAGCTCTCATCTCACTTCTGTGGAGGATCTCTGATCAGCAGCGAATGGGTTCTGACTGCAGCTCACTGCATTATCAGGTGAGCACAGAAAGCAAAGCGGTTGATTAGTTTGATGGATGAGAGATCTGACAACCAGTAGATCAAGTTTAACTAGATTAGCTCAAACAGTCTTTTGTGTTTGTTTCTTCTGGCAATTCTTCCAGGGACATAGGTTCGGCAAGTCTGGTTCTGGGTCTTCAGAGTCTGACGGGAACCAACCCAAACAAAGTCACCCGGACAGTAGCACAGGTTATCCGTCACCCTAGTTTCAGAATTTCTACTCTGGACAACGACATCGCCCTGATAAAGCTCTCCTCAGCTGTAACGTTCAACAACTACATCTCACCGGTCTGCCTGCCGGCGGCGGGCAGCACCTTCTACAGCGGCGTCGACTCCTGGATTACTGGTTGGGGCAACATTGGATCTGCTGGTAGGTCTCACTACAGAACAGAGCTACTCTGTTCAACTTATGGTTAAGCTGGAGGATATTATAAAATAATCAGATGTGCCATGAAAGAACAAGCAGAAGCAGAGCTGGCTGGATCCTGTAGAGCACATTTCAAATCAATATTTGTCAAAACATTAGAAGGTGCTGTCGTCCTCCTTTTGTACAGCTTCATCTGAATATCTGAGTAAAACTCTTGACTATTCCAACACTTGGCAAAAAATTGAACAGTGGTGATCCTAACTGACCTCAAGCAGGGAACATTTAGAGTGATTTATTGTCACACAGACAGAAATAATTTTTTTTTAGTCTTTTTAAACAGTGATGGTCACTTCATAGTACCAGTGGTGGGCTGTCAGGGCCAGCAGGGCCTTCTCTACTAGCCCTAGAAAATTGAAAAGAAAAAGTGTAAAATGTTTTATTCATGCTTAATTTTATCTATAATTAAATTTTTATTCTGCAAACTAGTTGCTTATTAGTATTATTGAGGTTTCACTTTAATTTCCTACTTTAAGAAGTGCCTTAAACGCATCTGGCGAGCAGCTCCGCCTCAAGACCTGCTGTACTAATCCTGCTACCCTTTGGTCAGAAACGCCGAGCAACAGGCCACAATTGGTATGACTGGCAGAATAATCAGCCAATCAGAGCTGACATACAGTGACGGTCCGTCCCGCAGGCCCGGATGTAAGTAGAGAGCTTCCTGCTTTCCCATCGCTGTAGTGAACTTGGGTTTACAAAATGGCTCCGCTTCCGTTTACTAGTTGCTGTCTTATCAAAATCACCTTTTTAAAGACGCTCTTTCACGGATAAAAAAATAAATAACTAAAAATGAAAAAGCCACACCAAGCCTGGATTCACTAACAGACCAGTAAGAACTTTGTGAGGCATTTTAACCCTCTGAGGTCGACGCCCGCCCTGTGGCGGGCATGACGTCATGCATTTAAAAGACTTCTGTATAAAGAAAAGACGCCGTGCGAAGTGTGCATTTCATTTCTGTTGGACAGTAGAGACTTCAAACTTTGTAAAAGTTGTGGTTTTATATTGATTTTGTTTTATATTTACTTCCAAATAAAACCAGGAATATGATCGATCATGTTAGCCATAGCATAGTGCGCATTTTACGCACGTTGAGTGCAATCGGGAGTTGTTTTACGACCAAAAAGTGAACGAATGCAACACGAAAGCCATTTTTTCGAGTCCATGCGTCATATTGAGGTCAAAGTTCAGATCTGCCATAACTGACTGACACCTCAGGTTTGCAACCAGCTTGTGACTGAAAAACCAGTAACCTCCTCCCAGATGACATGAACTTGTTAGTTCCTCTGTCCATTGTAGTAGCTGATATATTGTGAAAATCAGCTTGAAATGAAGCACTAATGGAGTCATGTTTCCATAGAAACAAGGCGCCACCAGGCTTTGTTTGTGAGACTTGCGGTCACGTGGGTCGGTTGTGGGCGGAGCTTGGTCCATTGAAGGCCCTGACTGAAACTCCACGGCATGGCACTGCCGGTGCCTTTAGGTTTACTTTTTCATGCTTCATGTTTAATAACCCCAAAGTGAATCTGTGTCTCTTCAGTTTCTCTTCCATCTCCTCAAAACCTCATGGAGGTGAAGATACCGGTTGTGGGCAACAGACAGTGTAAATGTAGCGGCTATGGAACGGCCGCCATCACTGACAACATGATCTGTGCGGGATTACTGGAGGGAGGAAAGGATTCCTGTCAGGTGATTGATGATCTTTGCTTGTTAGAATCTGGTTTCATCCAGCAGATCATCTAACATGTTTCTCATTTTAAAGGGAGACTCAGGAGGTCCGATGGTGAGCAAACAAAATGGCCGCTGGATTCAGTCAGGAATTGTGAGTTTTGGCATTGGCTGTGCTCAGCCAAATTACCCAGGAGTCTATGCCAGAGTCTCCCAGTATGAGAGCTGGATCAAAGCCCAGATCACCACCAACCAGCCGGGCTTCATCACCTACACATCAACCGGAACCAACAGCGACCTCAGCGTCTCCTGCACTGGCGTGCCACCAATTGTATCCCCAACCACTCCTACTACTACCACCAGTACCACTACTACCACTCCTACTCCTGCTACCACTAAAGCTAATATTACCACTGCAACAAGCACTACAAAGCCAACAACAAAACCACTGACTACTTCGGCCTCAGCAGCAGTAAACCTCACAACAACTAACGTCATCAAACCAACAACAACAGCTACAAGTACCTCAGCACCATCTCCTACAACGACCACAACAACCACATCCGCATCTAGGCGTAAGTACTGATCACGCATAGACTGGAAAAGTTTGTGTTCAAACTTAGACTTGGAAAAACTGAGTATGAACCCATTTGATGAACCCCAGAGTTTTATTGACTGTTTGACCGCTCCCTCTCCAGCTGTAGCCTGTGGCGAAGCCCCGTTAAACTCCGGTTCTCCAGATGGAAGCTTGTCATCAGAAGGCGAGTGGCCGTGGATGGCGAGTTTGCTGAAAAGAGGAACGCATGTCTGCGGAGGGACGCTGGTGTCGGAGGACAAGGTTCTGACCAATGCCGACTGCATTCCAGAGTGAGCTCCAGTAGAGGACACTGTTCAGCCTGATCTCACTAGTTGTACCATGATTTTGGGTCAATTGTGGTTTATTTATCACTGTTTAAAAATCAGTTTGAAAACCTCAAATGTAAAGCCAACCCATTTTTTCTATGAATAATTAGAGAAGTGCTTCTTAACCGGCTGTATTTCAGCAGTTCTTCATCTTGACTCCATTCTCTCCATCAGAGACTTTGTTGCGTCTGAATACACCGTGGTGTTGGGTCGTCTGCGGCAGAACGGATCAAACCCTTCTGAGCAGTTTGTTGCTGTGGGAAGCGTCACTCGGAGCAACCTAACAGGTTCCAACATCGCATTGCTTCAGTTGTCAGCCAAACCCAAACTAACAGACTACGTCTGGCCAATCTGCCTGGACAACGGAAGAACTTTCCCAGAAGGATCCACCTGCTGGGCTGCTGGCTGGAGCTCTGTGAATGGAGGAGGTGAATCAAACACACAGCAATGTTAACATTAACAATCAGACATAAAAATATGGTTGTTAAACTAAAGTTTCCTCTCTGTCATGTAGCTGATAAAGTTCTTCTGAAGTTCCAGACCGAGGTTTTAAGTTGTGGGATTGATTCAGGAAGCAACACCTTGTGTACTGGAGTGTTTACACAGGAACAGGTGAAAAACCTCACATTAGTATTACACATGCAGACAAAACTTTTGAGCTCTGTTTGTTCACAAATACAAATTAGTAAACTACAACTATAACTGATTGCTTTTTAGTTTGGCCAGTTAAACAACTCTCCCTCTCTCCCAGATTAAATCTGGTATTTAATCACCCAGATTTAACTGGGTGTTAGATTTAGCCTCCCAGATTAAATCCAACCCAGAAGCTGTTAGAGCTGCTGAGGGGCCCCTAAGTCAGATTCTGCCCCAGGCCTCATGCAGCCTTGGACCGGCCCTGCAGGATGAGTTTAATCTGCTGCACTGAGCAGAGATGAGCAACAAACTGAGATTTAATTCAATGCTGCTAATGTGGCTTTAACAGCTGTAACATTTCTGTCTGTTGAGTTTTAATAAGAGTCACAGAAACTGTTTTAGTCGCTCCAGTTTATGGGACGAGTTTCTCTGATCTCTGCGCTCATTAACTCTGTCTGGCTAAGTGGACAAAGCATTTGATACGCTTTGATGCTTCGTGTGACCGGAAAAATAATAATAGAAATAAAAATAAAATAATATAAAACCAGCATGAAGCTCCTCACCGGCTGAACCTGCATGATGAGGTTAGCGCTGGTTGGCTAACCGCTAACGCTCCGACCAACCAGGAACACAGACATGAGCTTTACAGGGCAGACAGCGCCACACGCTGGGCAGCGAGGTGAGATGGAAAAGCCCCACATCATTCTTTGTTCACTAAGATAAATCATCCTCAACGCTCCTCTGAAAGCCACTAAAGTTATTCCTGCTGTTCATAGAGCTGCACAACCAGAGCGAACACGGCGGCTTTGAACTCTGACCTTGATGAGGAGTTCTCTACAGAAACATGATTCCTCACAGGATGTTGATGTAGATACCCATACAGGTCAGCCTCGGTCCACTCTGAGTGGACGGAGGAGCGCGATCCCTGCTGAGGTAAACTTAAAAGACGGAGCAGCCGCAGCGCGCTGAGGCGCCGGCCTGTGATTGGTCCGCTCTGCCGGATTTAAATGATAATCAATTCTAAACTTCTTTTAGAAATAAATTTGCTCTGCCAGTGAATCGCTCAGAGCAACAGAGACGCTTTCTATCCTGATTAAAAAATTTTTAAAAAATAAAAACTTAGGGTTAGGGTAGGCTTTTTTTGGATTATGAATTTTTCAAAAAACAAAAATAAGCAATGCTTGGCCTGGGGGAAACCCTGATGTAAAAGATCTACCCCTGTGTCATCTCAGGGCAATCTAAAGACCTTTTATTCCTCAATAAGATCAATCTAAAGAGAAACATTAAGGTTCTTATAAGGAACCAAGGAAGAATTTGCAGGACACCAAAGTTTAATCAATGTGTGGCAAAAGTCCCGGTCACAGAAGCAGCAGCAGTCAGGAAGGTGTTACTGGCTTTCAGAAAGTAAATGTGTCTAATGACCTCTGACCTCTGGTATTTTCATTCAGGGTTATTCTGGCGACCCGCTCATGTGTCAGCAGGGAGGATCTTGGTTCCAGGTGGTCGTGCTCTCGTCAGCTGACATCTCTACCAGATATAAGCGCCAGGCTCCTTTTATGTCCTTCGAGAAACTGGACCGCTTCCAGGGCTTCCTGATTCGCTCTCTGGGGTCGTTTCTGACTCCAGTTATCAGAAACGCCAACAGCACCACCACCATCGCTGCAACCGTCGCCATGACGACAAGCAGAGCGACCCAGATCCCCTTTGCCTCGGTGCTCTGCCTGCACCTCCTGGCGGCGTGCCTCCACCTCCTCTCATAGACGTCCACCTCCACCTTTACATGATGGCACACAAATGAATGTAAGCTGCTGCTCGGGGGGCGCTGAGAGTGCAACCAGTCTGGTTCTGGTTCTGGAGGAGCGCCATCAGCCTCTCCATCCTCAGGAAGGATGTTTTTGCCGAGTCATGTTTGGTTAGTTTGATGCAGCAGCGTTGATCCAGAACCTGCTAGCAGATGTCAGCCAGACTGAACTACCTCACCGCGCTGCGGCGGACACCTGAAGCTACGAGCTTCCTAATGTTTACATGAACGTTTGCACTGAACTGATTGCAAGAAGCGAGCCTGATCTGATCAAATCAACGGCTCTTTACTTACTCCCATGCTTTGATTGCACTTTACTGTAACCCTGTATTCAGAAATAAATTTGTTTTTCTCTAAACTGTGAAAACGTGTTGCTTGCTGTTCCTGTGGTTGGTTGCGTCTGCTGAAGTAAAGGTGGCGCGACCTGAACGGTCCTTCTCTTTATGACTCGCTTCAAGTTGCATGGCTTCTTGTAGTACAGAAACATCAGATTGAGAGAGCAAAACATTTCCCACCTGAGCTGCAGCTCCCCCAGAGCCACCAGGCTGCTTCTCTTATGGATTCTCCCGTCCTCCAACCTTCTTGTTCCTTCCCCTCTGCTGCATTAAAAGCTTTATAAACAAGGAATTGATAAAAATTCAATGTTATGTTCAGATTTCAGAACAAATTAAGTTTTACCATAACACTTAAATTTGTTCAGGATTCACAGCCCACCCAAAAAACGGAGCACACAGTCTGAAGAGTGAAAACATTCAATTATATTCAAAAACAAAGCACTGATGTATAAAAACAGAACTGGTCAAACCAGCCCTTCTTTTTGCTTTTAGAATAAAAACAGTTTTTAGCTCCTTTCATAAGGGCCACAGTGAAGAGGCCAAAGGGCCATGTGTGGCCCAAGAGCCACAGGTTGAACACCGCTGGTCCTGGTAGGAACAGATAAAGCTCCTTTGCTTTTTTTTCACAATCAGTAACCAGATGGGCAACATAACAGACGGAGGGGTGTGAAGACTTTAACAGAGGAGGGTCCGGACCGGCCGGGTTCCTGGAACGGTTCCCACTGTCGCCGTGTGCTTCATGTCAAACCCCAGAGAGTGGAGCGGCAGCACCATCTGGTGGTCAGACTGGTGCTGCGTCCAAACACACCGGCTCAGAAAACGGGTCAGAACCACAAATGGGTCAGGTCGGTTTCGTTCAGCAGAACCGGGCCGGCTCCATGTCGTTCCTCTGAGCGAGTCAGAACCGGTCCTCAGTTCTACTTGATCCGGATCTCGAAGCAGAGGCAGTTGCAGGAGTCGCACTCTGGAGGCTGGCAGGTGCAGGCGCAGTCCATGCTGAAGCACTGAGGTCAGAGGTCAGAGGTCAGACTGACCACAGAGCACACTGGAGGGCCAGATATGGCCTCCGCATCCATCCATCCATCCATCCATCCATCCATCCATCCATCCATCCATCCATCCCATCCATCCATCCATCCATCCATCCATCCATCCGTCTCACCGGAGCGTTGGAACATGAGTCTGGCAGGAAGGCGCTGACGCCAGGCAGACGGCAGTCGCACATCTCAGCGAGTCTGAAGCATTGGTCGCAGACGGAGACACTGGGACAGCAGGGACAGCTGGGACAAGGAGGACAGAGGTCCTAAGGGGACATCACACACAGAGAGCAGGGTTAGCATTTAGTCCCAGGGACCTCATGTTAAAGCAGCGTATGCACAAGAAATATTTTACACACAAGTCGGCATGTATAAAGATGAACTTTTTGTCAAAGTTTGTATAAATATACACACTTTTTTTCTTGCGTGAAAATGTGCGGCTGTAACACAAACATTTTTTGAGGACAATAAGAAACTAGATGGCGCCAAAACTCACCTAAACACACGGAAACCTGACTACAGTGTTTATCACGACTTTAATATTTTATCATTTAAATGATGAAACTGAACCCGTTTATCCTCAGACAATAAGCCAACAGAAAATACAGAAAATAGAAATAAAGGATGTGAAAACCTCAGTCCAACGTCAATAATCATGTTGCTCAGTTTGAGTCTCATAAAGATGAAACTCCTGGTCTGAATGAATCTATTTATTGTCCCTAAAGAGAAACCAAGGCTGATCAGACAGTTTGATTATTGATCAGGTGTGGAGACAATCACAGGTCCATCAGTAGCTGCATCCAGGTGAGCCGCTACCTGAGGAGAACATGGAGCCATTGATCAGAGATCAGATTGATCAGATTGATCTGCTGGTTTATCAGCGTTTAGATTCATCCAGACTGATCATCCTGGAGCTCTGAGCAGAACTTACAGCTGGTACCGGTACCGGTACCGGTCCAAGCTGCGGCCGCCCGCTCTGTGAAATCATCTGGACTCTGTAATTGTAACTTCATCCTGGGTTCAGGATGAAGATTTAAATCCCGGCTGAACGCTCTGCTGCTCTGGAAGATCTTTATGGTTTATTTGGAGATCTTCTTATTTTTGTGAGGTGACCTTATGTGTCCTGAAAGCACCTTTTAAATAAAATATAAAGTTATTATCCTTCTAAATATTTATTCTGCTACGAACAAGGACGTTGCCATGGTTACCTCCTCACGTGGCGACAGACTTCCTGGTATTTATACTAATTTACATGAAGATGTTTTGATGGAGGCGACAGGCGGAGCAGCAGCTGCTGTTTCCTGTAAGTTAGGATGAATAAAGGAACGGTGTGCAGCCACGTGAGCACGGCTTTATGCATCCGGGGTTTTCTTTTCTAAATTTGTTTTTCAAGTAAAAACTGCTCAGTGTTTAATACATGAGCCCTCAGGTGTCCAGGGTGGTCAGGTGTCTAGTTAAAGTCTGATCATTCTTCGTTAGCGCTGCACCGTCTGAGTCACGCTCTGCCTCCTGATCAGACCAGCTGGATTGGCTTCAGACCAAAGGTTGCCATGGAAACACCAGGACAGAGGAGTGCGGAAGACAGATGACTGCGGCACTTTTCAGGCTTTTACTTTTAAAACTGTCAAAAACCAAAAATTATTTTCTGGTTCCTCAGATGAAAACCCAACAGAACCTTACGAAGCCGTTGGTTGTTCAGAGTGTAAATACTATAGCAGGACCCCATCAGAACCAACCCTGATCTAACGCGTCATCAGAACCAACCTTGAGGCAGTAGCGGATCCACAGTCCGACCCCCAAAACCATCATGTAGAGACTGACGGCGATCAGCATCACTGCAGGGAGAGGGAGGGCGAGGCCCCAGGGCGGCAGCACCTGCAGGGCGGCATCAAACACATCTGTTAGTATAAACCAGGGGTGGGCAGTCCCGGTTCTGGAGGTCCGATGTTCTGCAGCTCTTAGAGTCTCCCTGGTCCAACAACCTGAATCCAACAGCTGAATCTCCTCCTCAGTGCAGTCGGGTTCTCCTGCTAATGATCTCATTATTGGACTCAGGTGTGTTGAAGTAGAGAAACATCTAAAGCAGGGGTCACCAACACGGGGCCCGCGGGCCCCCAGTCGCCCAAGGTGACCTGGTCAGTCGCCCGCAGAGCAACTTCTAAAAATAGCCATTGTCATTAGGGAGCACTGCCAAAGAAATTATTTAATTTAATCTTTTTACATTGAATTAAGATTTGTTTATATTTAGAATTTTTTTTAAAGTTAATTATAAAATTTTTTTTAAATAAATTGCTTTATGCATAAAACTCTTTTCTATGGTTAAAGTTCAGAACTGTGCAGACGCCTGCAGGGTTTTATCGGAGGGCAGCAGCGCCTGCAGGCTCCTCCCTCAGTGCTTCTCAATTCCAGTCCTCAGGCCTCCTGCTCTGCATGTTTTAGATGTACCTCTACTCCAGAGCAGCTGATTCAAATGATTGCATGACGTCTTCTGCAGCCACCAAGTACTGCAGGAGCCTGTTAATCACCCACATATTCAAACACCAAAAACATGCAGGGTAGGGAGGCGTGAGGACCGGAATTGAGAAACACTGGCCTACCTTAAGATTTTCCTTGAAGTGAAAAAAGAAAAGAATAATTTCTAACATTTTTATTATGAACCCTCTTTACTATTAACAAAATTGTGGAGAAAATAAAGATCTTGTACGTAGTTCACGTCTGAGTCTGTGGGGGTCAAAGGTCACGCCAAAGCTTAAATCTTATTGGTCAGTTTGCTTTTGTTTATTTGGTGTTTTTTTTCTGTAATCTAAAACTGAATGATCAGAGTTTGAACCTCCTGTAGTTCTAAGAGCCGTTTGGATCCCAGTGGACCTTTTTACCGGGTCGGTTCTGTTGGGTCGCCGGTTTATGAGCTTCTTTGATGTTTCCTGACCTGCAGAGCTGATGGGTCACCAGTTAACTGACCTCTGCTGCTCTTCCTGAGCGTGGAACTAAAACTGAGGGTTAAACCATTTAATCTAGTGGAAACGTTCCCCAATGAATCAAACATTGTTGCTTCACCTTCTGCTCCTCTGGACTCTGACACCACCTGGACCTGGAATCTACATCCTCCTCTGGACGTGGATCTACTGGGTTTATAGGCTTCACTTCCATGTCTTTATTATTTAACATCGTTTGTGTAAAAATAAAATAAAACAAAGTGTGTTCTGCTTCAGTGGTTTAGTTTTACCTTCTGATCTGTCGGACATTTTTTATTTCAACATCTCCTGGTTTCAGCCAACAGGCGACCCGTCAGCTTATGGGTTCATGAAACCAAAAAAAGTTCATAAACCGACGACCCAACAGAACCGCACACTGTAAAAACTCAGGATCTTAGAACAACAGGAGATTCAAACTCCACTCATCATTTTTAGCCAACAGAAAAAGCAAACTGACCAATAAGATTCAGGCTCTGGCTGACCTTTGACCCCCACAGACTCACACTGATGTGCTACATACAAAATGTTTTGGCACAAAATAACTTTCTCTTCTCTCCACAGTTTAGTTAATAGTAAAGAGGGTTGGATAATAAAATAATAATAACTTTTCTGTTTGTATCTAAAGGAAAATCTCTCAGTGCCTCCAGATGTTCAGCTGCAGCTGCAACAATCCAGACTCTCAGTCACTTTGGACAATTTAGAATCAGACAGAAAATCTCCAACAGGGAATCAAACTTACAACTCTGAACTAAGAACTTCTGATCACATGATAGTAATGAACCATATCTGCCATGGTAAATTATTACTGATAACTATTGTCAGTAATCCCTAACATTAATATGATCATATATACATATATTATTATTGTTATAAAGGCTGAGACAACAATATTTATGTCTGAATCAAACCAGCAGCCCTTCATGTTGCTCTGGACCCGGGAAGCAGCTCCCAGTCTCTAAAAGGTCAGTGACCCCTGATCTAAAAGTTGCAGCAGACTGGCCCTCTGGATCTCTGGCCCTCCAGGCTTGGAGTTGCCCTCCCCTGGTCTAGATGTTTCCTTTCTAAATACTGACCTGCATGCTGCGTCTTCTCCTGCGTCTGGAGCAGAACCTTCAACAGATTCCCGAGCCTGAAACAGCAATCACCGCCAGATCATCAATGTTCGATTATTTATCACAATCGATGATGCATTCAGGGACATGTTTTTCCTGTTTTAGATGTTTTACCTTAAATTCTGTGAAATAACCCTTTAATCGACCTCCCAAACAGAGGCCAACTTCAACTCCAGACTCCGGAGTCTATTAGCATGAAAAGCTCATCTAGAACCCTACAAGGAACCGGACCTGGTCCACATGAACAGAACCGAACCGTTCTGGCAACAATTTAGACTCAGCGCTCATTGAGTGAAACTCTTCAAGTTTAACAGAAACCAAATAAAGTCGCTTTTCTTCTTCCTCATCCTGAAATATCGAAGAAAAGCAGGAAGAGCGAAAACAAACGAGCTATGGCGGCATCAGAAGGGTTACCATGGAGACCGATGGATGCCTGCGAGGGACCAAAGAAGAGAGATCGAAATTTCATCATTTTTGCCCTTTTCCTTTGAAGAAACATGACGGGGTTTTGAATGATTTTTAATTTTAATGGGACAATTTTTACTCATAAGTGCAAATATTCTAAAATGTTACCAGATTTTAAGTGTTGGAAACAATTTACTATGTGAGAGTCCATGAAGGAAAAGAAAGTTCAATTGACTTGTCAGATAATTCATAAATGTAATTCATAAATTATTCCCCTTTAATTTATTTTGTTTTTAAAGCATAAACTTGTAATAAATTTATTAGGTTTGTAAAAAGAAAAAAAAAAAGATTTTGTTTAAACTGTTATTTGAAAGGAAACCATATGCTGGTTCTGAACACAGTCAGACCAGAACCAGTCGTTAAGCAGACTCTGCTCTCTGGAGCTTAATTGGGGTCAGGAGGTCAACAGGCTCCAGAACCAGAACCTTCTGATAACACAGTCCTGCCAGGATTGAATCCCATTTTTACAGCTGGAAAGAAACGGACTCAGTACACGAGTCTGGTTCTGCTGAGGCCCGTTTGTCAGGTACAGAACCAGTTTCCATCAGGTCTGTAAATGTTTATTTGATCTGTTTAATCGAAATTAACTTCAGTGTTTTAACTGGGTCCAGAAAAGTTCTGATTAGATGAGGAAAACTATTGAAATAAACCCAGATAGGATCTTCCTGGTTCTGATAAGTTACAGGAAGCTTGTAGAGCAGATCGGGTTTTCCCTCCAGATTGATCAGAACCATCCACACAGAATCGGCTGTAAAAGCTTTATTGAAACCTTCCATCTCAGTCAGCATGGCTTTAATACTTCTGCATAAATTATTGCATTTGAGGACATGAAGCTCATCCAGAAGCACATTTAGTCAAGATCGAACCGGAAAGCGGGTCAGCACCAGAACCGCTCCATCACAGTGAACCGGCTTGGATCGCTACAGCTAAACCATTTGCTGCAAACTAAAACCTTTCGGTCAATCAGATGGCTCCGACCCGACCCCCCAGGACAACACTCCACCCAGCAAATGGAGACTCATCGTTTTATTGAAACACCTTAAAGTACAAAACAAAAACGTTACATGAAGCAGCGCCTCCTTGTGGCACCTAAAAGAAAAACCAGAGGGACATGGAAGGAGGAAGTGTGTGAGGGAGGGTCATCGCCACTCATCCCTGATGTGTGGAGCTGCAGCCTGTGTCTTTGTGAGAGCAAGGCTGCCCCCTGGTGTCGCAGGGCGGTAGTGGAGGTACAGAGTCCCATGTTCTTCAGAGGTAATTTGCACGCTGGCTAAAAGGAGTTGGTGGGATCGCAGAGGAGGAGGAGAGGGAGGAAGGGCAACAGCAGCACATAGAGGAGAGGGTCAGGGTCGCGATGGCCGTCCAGGAGAGAGGGGGGGGCCGCCGGCCGCGTCTAGAAGCCGTGGACTTTGAGCTGCTCCTCCTTGGCCAGATCAATCTGCAGAGAGAGAGAGAGCTATGAAGACCTGAGGTAAACTAACCTTCACAGAGGGACTAACTCCATGGAGGAACCAACTACCTCAATCAGGAACTGGCAGATATTCTTGCGCTGATCTCCCTGAAGTTGGATCACTTCACCATACTCCGGATGCTCAATCACTGTCCCATTGCAGGCGAACTTCTGTTAACAGAAACATTCTGCAGGTTGGCTCACTGCACCACCAGGTAAATGTTCAGGGGAGATATGGCTGCAGCTCAGGGTGCTCCAGATGTGCTGCCACATGTTACCTTCTTGAAGGCCTTGACTAGCTTCTTCTTGTCATAGTCGGCAGAGATGCCCTGGACAGTGGTGAGGGTCTTCCTGCCGTTCCTCTGCTGGATTCTTATGTGGATGTAGTCCTCAGTCCCGGCTGGGAGGCGGTCATCACCCTTAGTTGCATCAGCAAAGGGGTCTGAAAGAGTAAGACGATCAGAACCGGGTCTGGACCAGATCCAAGTTCCAGAACAATAACAGACATATTCGTTTTTATGAGGGGGATCATATTTCAAACTTACTCCGCAGAATCTATATATTTATATAATAACTGACCGGGGGATCAGAGCGGTCTCGGTTAGGGAAGCTAACAGCCAACAGCCTCAGTAGCGGGGACCGTTAGCTTCTTTAGGCCCAGTAATGGCGGATGTTGGTCTGAAGGCCTCAATCCCCATAGAGAATAAAACCCGACAACAAAACGTTTTTAGAGTTCTACTCTTTAACAACAAACCGCTCATATCAACTTAATAAAGACAGAATTAAAAGAAACCGGTTCAAAAAAAAACAAAATCCTCCCGCCCTTCCCCCACCTACTGCGTCGACAGAAAATCACTCACCAAAAGTTTGGAGGTTCTGGATAGCGGACATACGATAAGATTTGCTTTCCTTTCGGATAATAACTTGGTTCTGTGGCGGTTCGGCTGCTGACTGTCTCTTTTCTCTCCTGTTCTGGTTGTTTTAGTGGGTTCTGCTCGCTGGGACGCCCGGTCGGCTCGTTCTCACCAGCTCTCACAAAATGGAGACAAGAGCTGCGAAAACAAGGCTTTATAGACACGCCCCGAAACTGACGTCAACGCGTAACTGTCGTGCCCCGCCCCGAGACGGTTTCCCCACATTACTGGAAAGATGACGTCATTTTCTGTGAACGTAAAGTCATCGTCACAACAAGGAGACAAAAACATACCTATTGACTACTATAAGTATAAATTACTGTAACTATTGATTACTATTACTTCTGAGTACTATTACTACTGAAAACTATGAAGATTACTACATATAATGATCACAATAACTATTGAATTACTGATTAGTCAAAGTACTGCTAGTAATACTTGACATATTTACAGAAATACATCTCATTGGAATATTTATGCTTAAAATAATATTCTAATGTTACTAGTTATGGTACTTATGACTATTTGAAAGGAAGTGAATCTTCAGGATTCATTCATTTCAAAGAGCGGTATCATTTATAAAATATATACATTCATCTAAGACCAAGCCATTTATGTAAAAAAATATATAATTGTTTTTGTGGTTGAAGTAATTTTTAAAAAGTACAGTCATCTGTATTAAGTAAAAATAAAACCACAGGATGTTCTTGCAGATAAAAACATATATATATTTTATAAGATATGAAATTTCAAAACATAAATGTAATATACTCAAGGAGTGTTTTTACAAGTTCTGAGTGTAATGTTAAATTTTAATGCTATTTGTAATGCAGAAACAAAGAAAAATGTAACAAATAGAGGAAAAAAGTGGACTTGACTTACTTTGAACAAAATACCTCTTGTATTAAAAAATTATTAATTAATTAATTAAGGCAACGCACTAACAGTAAACAACCCTTAACAATGAACATTTTGGGTCCTATTTCCGCCCCTCTGCTAACCCTTTGCTGCATGTGACATTTTCAGTTATTAGGCAGAATTATGGCAATGTGTTTTTTCACTTTTCTTTAAACTTTAAAGACAATAGTATGACAAGGCACTCATCCATCCATTTTCTGTTCTGTTCAGGAGGGTTGCTGGTTCCGGGCGAGAGGCGGGGTCACGGGGTCACCCTGGACAGGTCACCAGTCTGTCTCAGGGCAACACAGAGACACACAACCATTCACACACACACTCACACCAATTAACCAATTAACCTGACAGTCATGTTTTTGGACTGTGGGAGGAACCCGGAGAACCCGGAGAGAACCCACCATGCACAGGGAGAACATGCAAACTCCATGCAGAAAGACCCCGGGCCGGGAATCGAACCCAGGACCTTCTTGCTGCAAGGCAGCAGCTCTACCCACTGCACCACTGTGCAGCCCGTCAAATAAACATTCAATAATAATTTGATTTATTAAGCAATCTGTAGATGGGCCAGCATCCAACTGTCTCCAGGTCCAGACCCACTGGACCCACTGGTTCTGTTCTGACCCAGCAGCAGAACCAGTCTGGTTCTAATCTCCCCTCAGATCCAGACGGATTTGGAACATTTGAATTCATGTAAAATACACAGGATTTCAACAGCTCTACCAACTGCACCACTGCAGCCCGACAAGGCACTCATCACAAAATAGTCTGATATGATAAACTGAGCAGTAAAAAGAAGAGTCACAAACTAACTGTGAGGAAAGTAAAACAAAATATTAATAAAAGAGGAACTTCAAATCTTAAATAACATATTGGTATGAATATTGGGCTTTTGTGATGTTGCAAAGTTTAAACACTCTTAAATAAAATGATTTCACTTTAAATATGGACGTGATTTTTAGAAAGCAGTATTTATGAATTAAATTTCACCAGAGGATTAAATATATCATAAGTTAATTCTTCATCTTTGTTAGACTCAGTTTTATTATATTAAAAATTAAAGATGGAACAGACTTCTTGTGCAAGATCCACTTCTGAAACCTTGAAAAAATGTTTATTCTCTCAAAATGCAGAAATTAATTCTTATTTTGAATTATTTTTTTTTAAACATTCTTTTTCAGGGGTTGAGTATGGTTTTTCAGCCTTGTGTAGAGAACGACTCGCATACGAGACCACAATATCTCGGCCTTCTTCATCTTTTTGCATCAAAGCAGCGCCCAGTCCTAGATCACAGGCATCAACATGAACATAAAGGGCCTAGCAAAGTCTGGGAATCTTAACACAGGGGCTGATGTGATTCGGTCTTTCAAAACATTCATGGCTTGCTGACATTTGTCATCCCAGTGAAAAATAGTGTCTTTCTGTGTGAGCTTATGGAGTGGGTCAGCATGCCGGGCATAATCCTTGACGAAGCGCCGATAATAACCAGTGAGTCCCAGGAACTGTCTGACCTGTCATGGAAAAATTACTATAAGGTCACATTTGCTGGTCATGTCATATGAAATGCTTATGAACTATCACCAAAAGAACTATTTGGGTTTCATGTAGAAGATTAGAAGTTGTTTTTCCACTACTGCGTCAGAACCAGGACTATCTCTCCCTTTGTTTAATTCTTTATTGTTGGTATAAAACTCATGTGTTTCTCTGCCTGACAGAGCTTAGCGAGCTTTTCATCCAGACCTGCTTCATTACTGATTGTCCTACAGGATCTCTGTATTGTGCACAATATAAGAATAAACCTGATTGAGTGATTTTACCTGAACAGTGCTTGGAAATAGAATTTTTTCCACGACAATTTGGTGCCGAAACCCGGGATCCTTGACTGGACCAACTGGACTAACCAACTGACTAAACACCAGCCTCAAACCTGGATTAGGATTTAAGAGAGACGAGGGCTGTTGGTCGGCTCCATGGATCCAGCGCTGGGATCAACGAACTCAAAACCACTGTTATCAGGTGGGATACTCACTCAGGATAACAAATTAATTTTACAAATTATAAATTATTAAATCTAAAATAGTGAAGGATCCGATAAACCTTTCACCCTGGGGAATAGAGATTGGCGTGTTAAGAAAAAAAACGTTGAATTAAAGTCCCACGAGAGAATAAATAAATAAATAAAAAAATAAATAAAACAAACAAAAAATAATAAAAACATAAGTGTGGGGTGAATGTCCCCTTGACAGCCGGTTTTCAGACCGAGGGAATAATAAAGGGAACCACTAGTTTCTAGGCTGAAGGTCCTAGTTAAAGCCCTTATCGGTGAATAAGGCAGGTATTTTCTTCAGTTGTAGTTTTTTAACAGAGGAACGAAACCTTTAGAGAATCCTAAAGACCTTTATCGGAAATAAAGGCCCCTCTTAAAGGAGTAAGAGGCAGAGCGACCACAAAGCTGATTTGTTGGATTCTGTGAAGACGTTTGCAGTCTAAAGAGGAAATCCCACCCAATTCAGGAAGAATGGGTCTACGTGGTTCCAGAACGAAATCTCCTCCTCAGGGTGAATTATTTGACTATTTGATAATGAAATATATATATATATGAAAAGAGTGTGCTTGATGTGAATGAATGAATGTGAAATGATTTTAAATGTGTAATTTTCCCTGCAAAGTGAATTAGAAGCAGAGGAAAACAAATAAGGAAAGAAAATGCTGAACATAAATATTTAGTGGATAAATTACTGATCTTAATATTTATAACAAAATTTGTTTTGTTTGTTTTTTTTCTCTCTTTGAACAAAAAAATGATTTTATTTCTTAAAAGTATCAATCAATAAACTTATTTATAAGGGACCCTTTCTTACTAAAGGCATACTGAATGGAGATTAAATGACTAAAACTATATGATCATGCAAAAGGTTAAAATATGATTCATAAATACATACTTTATGTATAGAAAAAACAAGGAAGGTAACAAAACAAGCCCTAATCAACTTCTACTTGCTTCTCTTTCTCTCTGTCTGAGCCTCACTGCAGTGGACCTGACCTCTGACCTCAACTCCTCAAACCTGTCCTCCCATGGACCGGATGCTGTCCCTTCTACAAAACCAACTGATGAAAGTGACCGAGAGAATCAAGAAGATGAAGAAGACAAAGAAAACCTCCATCACATTCAGGGGACGACTGTCAGGTTTCCTGTTTGGACTGAAAACTGAGAGCAACTGAGCTTTAAAATCCTCCACTGGTCTGAATCAGTGTGGAGAAGGAAAAGATAAATACGCTTCTGAGCTGTGAGAGAAGAAGACTGAACTGTTTGATGCTTTTTCATCTTTGGACAACATGGACATTGACTGAGGGACGATCTGGACAACCCAAAGATCCAACATGAGAACCAATTGGACTGACAGGAAGCCGGAGGAGAGAGAGACGGGGGAGGATTTCGCTGCAGCGACGCCAACAGCAGGAGTGGAAAAGGAGTGAAAAAATAGACATTTAAGATAAGTTATACACACACACACAGCTATAACACACACACTGCCACTGCAACGAAGACTGCTTGCTACTAACCCTGTACACATTTAAAAATGAGTGAGAAACGAATGACTTCAATAGAGTTTTGTTCCCCTGTTATCTCTGAGTCCTGAACAGAAGAACCAAAGAACCTTTAGGGGTCCATGAGCCATAGATTGAGAAACTGTGAAGGGAAACTGTAATAACTGTACTTCTGTAACAAAATTATGCCATTGAAATATAACAAATAAGATGTTGGGGAACATTTTAAGCAAAACTATGGTTCTGAAAGAAAAGTTTTAAAATAAATAAATCATTTAAAAGCTGAACTGTTGCAGACACAGACAGTAAATATAATGTTATCAATGAGAATTACAAACTGGTCCTATATAAAATACCCGTGTCCCTTGACTTTCCTTTCTTTTTTGAAATTCTATGCTGAGTTACATAAAATATAACTAATTTTTTTCTTTTGTGTTAAGAATTACAGATCCTTGTTACTGCAGTGTTTTCACCACTTGTGGTGTTGGTTAGTTCAGCTGAATGAGTCTGTAGGAAAGAGCTATGCAGGATAAGGGCATGTGTCATTGAAATGCCTCGCACTGATATTCACAGGAGGTACACATGGTGTTGAGGTGACCACAGGAGCTGCTGGACACTGTTGTGCAGAAGGTCCACCAGACTCAGGAATTAACCTTATCTAGATGGTTCAGCATTTTCTGTTGCCGGGACAACGTGTTTTGAAGGACATCCCTCAGCTGCTTGACATCATCTTTTAATTCTGGTACCTGACAGAGGTCTGGAGCTCTCTGCTGCGGCGTATAAATTGAAGAGAGTCAATATCCATGTCAGAGTCAAAAACAGAAAAATCTGGTTCAAATGCCATTTTTGTTTCTTTAACCTTTACGGTAGAGTCCAAAAAAATTATTCAATATTCACACCAAAAACACTCGGGACAGTGAACAAAATCGTTTGTGTTCTTTAATGTTCAGTTCGTTGTACTTTTATTTCTATGTCAGCACTGGCAGTAGGACTCATAGGCCAGAAAATGTCCAAATATAAAATATGATATCTTCTTAATCAGAGAAACAAACGAGCCCACAGGATGTCTTGCTCTCGCTGCCACTGCTGTGTTATTTGTGCAGCACAGTCTGTCCGTATCCTTCCGCAGGTCAACGAGTCAAAATCCACAAAATAGTCCGTATGACTGAACTCCACTGAACATCAATCCACAAAACTCACCCAGTCCTTAGCAATTGTGAGTTCATTTAGTTAACATGCGTTAGTCTTATCGTTTACACATAACCTCTTCAGCAGACTAGCAGACGCGATGAAGTTTTCTAACTCCAGACAGCGAAGAGTGTGTAGAGGGAGCTCGCAGGCAGGTGGTTGGACGGTTGTGAGCGCGGCAAAACGAAAACGTATATTGGAGTTGGAAAAGGCAGATTTGGCATAAGCTGGTATGTGAATGGTTTGGATGGAAATGGAGACAGGAAATGAAGAAGATATGGAATATGAAGGGTGGACGCCAGTGGGGAGAGGAAGAGGGAGAGGACGGGAAAGACAAAAAATAAACGAAGGAAAAAGTATTAGTGATATTCAAGGAAATAAAAGAGAACTGGAAGGAAGTAGCTCTGAAGAAGAAAGGATAGTGAGAAGGAAAGTTGTGAGGGAGGAAGTTAAAATAATATTAAAACTAAAAAATGAAGAAGAACAGAATAACATCAGCCCCATTGTGGTGTCAAGAGAAGTAAAAAAGAAAATCGGAGATGTTGAAATGGTGAAGATATTGAGAGATGGAAATTTATTGGTAGTTTGTAAAAATGAAGAACAAAAAAATAAGGCTTTAAATGTGGATAATATATGTAAAAAAACTGTGATGGAAAAAAAAATAGTAGGCGAAAAAAAAAATACTAGAGGAGTGATTTATGGGATCCCTCTAGAGCAGTGGTCCCCAACCACCAATTGGTACCGGGCCGCGCAAGAAATAATTAAATATGTCCGTTCTATGTATAAATCGTACACCGCTAGCTCACAACGCTAGTGAAGTCTTGTTGTATGCTTTTATTTGCCCAAATGGCCTTAGAGCCAGAAGACTAGGATGCAGCTGCTTGCTCCATTGTTCTTCCAGAGAGCAAATGGCCTTTGATCTCTGGCGTGAAATTAAGGGAAGGTCTAAGTTCCTCTGAGTGTCCAGGGGAGCTCCTGATTGGTCGAACCAGGGGTACGCCTTAATTGAATACATTAAAAAGTTAGGAAACACCTCCATTATAAAAGTTTGTACACAGTAACAATAGATTCAGATCGCTGTTATTTCCTGCCGTTTTGGCATCAGCCTTCTCCAAAGACATGTCTTTGCTTTTTCTTTCTCTGTCTCTGTCTTTGTTTTAATTCTTTTGTCTCAGGTAATGAATGTATGTCTCTGTAACTCTGCAGTTTTCTTGTTAACTCATACGTTGCTTGTTGTGAGATTAAACGCTGTAACTCTGTGACGTCATCACGCATGTTACTCCTGATTGGCACACACGCTGCTTGCTGGAAGAACCCGGGAAATAGGAAGGAAATAGAGAGAGCCAAGCTTTTTCCAGATTAAGCTAACTTACTATTTCTTCCTTTAACACCACAAAACATCAAAATAGGATATCTCAGTTTTCAGGTCAGACCATATATCCCTCCACCACTTCGTTGCTTCAAATGCCAAAGGTATGGACACATAGCAGCAGTTTGTAAAGGGAAGCAGAGATGCCCAAAATGTGGTGAAGATCACAAAATAGAGGAATGTAAAGAAGAAGCACAAGAAAAATGTTGTAACTGTGGAGGGCAACATAGAGTTACGTATGGAGGATGTGAGGTGAGGAAGAAGACAAAAGAAATCATTCAGATTAAAACAATTAAAAACATTAGTTATGCAGAAGCTGTTAAAAATGTGAAGGAACAGACAACAAGAAAGAGTGAACAAACAGTGAACCAAATCCCACAGCAAAGCAAAGTGCAGTTAGAAGAAAATATCACAGTGTCAGTAGAAAAATTAATATTATTTATAGCATATGTTATCAACTGCACTGACCAAGCCAAGCATAAAACTGAGAAAATGAAAATAATAGTGAGAGGAGCAGAAAAATATTTGGGGTTTAAAGAGGGATCATGGGAGAACATAACCCTAACCCTAACCCAAAGCAATAAAATTGATCATCCAACTTGGGAAATTTTAGGTCCATGTTGGGAAAAAGAAAAGAAAGAAATGAGGAGTTTTGGATGGAATATTGGAAATAAAATAAAAGAATTCAAGATTGATAGTTTAGAAATAAGTCAAACACCAATGTCAATAATACCGCCATGGATTTTACCAGCAAATGTAGACATGTCAATAATGGAAAAGAAACAAGATAAATCTTACATGGTAGATAAATATTCAGTACAGATACATTTAAACAATTATTATCAATATATTCAAATTTATACAAATGCGTCAAAGATAAATGGGAAGATAGGAGTAACTTTTGTGGTGCCAGAATTCGATGTAAAAATAGGAAAACGGAGCACAGATGGGTTATCAGTATACACAGGAGAAATGTTGGCAATATTGTTAGTTTTACAATGGATAGAAGAAATAAAACCATTAAAAACAGTGATATGTTCAGATTCAAGCTCAGCATTGTTAAGTTTAAAAAATATTCAATCAGATAGTACGATGGAAATATTTTATACATTGTATAGAATACAGAATATGGGGCTGATAGTTGTATTTGTATGGATTCCAGCACATATTGGGGTAGAAGGAAATGAGAGGGCAGATAATATGGCAAAAAGGGCAATTCATAATAATATTAGTTTTAAAGTTAAAACAAGTAAATCTGAGGGAAAGAGTATGGTTAAAGAAAAACTGATGGAAAAATGGAAAAAAAGGTGGGATGAAGAAAAAACAGGAAGATGGTTTTATAAAATACAGAAGATAGTAGGAGAGAAAAGAAATGGAAGAAGAAATAGAAAGGAGGGAAGGGTGATAACAAGATTAAGATTAGGGCATACAGGACTTAATTATACACTTTTTAAAATACAAAAGCATAATAATGGAAAATGTGATTATTGTGACAGATATGAAACGATAGAACATGTTATGTTAGAATGCCATAAGTATGAAAGAGAAAGAAGATGTATGAGAAGAGAGTTTGAATGTATTAAGGAAAAGATTAATTTGATAGATATTTTGAGGAAGAATTCGGGGAGTAAACATATACAAATAATTATGGGATATTTAAAGAAAACTAAATTATTTCAAAGAATATGATTAAAATAGGTGTGTGTGTGTGTGTGTGTGAATGGGTGCATGATCTAGGGGTGGGGGGGTTATAAAGATATGTATAAAAATGGATGAGAGTATGTAGGTATATATAAATAGGAAATTCATTTAGTTAAATTATATATTAAAGGTAGGAGTAGGAAGATACAAATACTTATATAAGTTGATAGTCCATTTCGAACCACACTCCATACCAGTAGGTGGCGGTAATGCTGCTTAAAGTTTGTTGCCAATCGCCAATAAAATCAAGAAGAAGACGCAGAGCTCTCAGGAATTAAATCCGACCAGGACAGCTCATCACGACGTCCAGCGATATGCGGGCAATGAACGCTTCCAGCAAACTTTAACACTGATCACGACGTATTCCGCTCAGAAACTGTATCCACCCCGTGAAACAGACATCCACAAGGAATTCGTTAGCAATCACCTCTAGTCCAAAGCTGAATCGGTATCCAGGAGGGAAAAGGTCCAAAATACGTTCGGGCGCCAATTGTGACGGTGTGGTTGGAGGCCGGAGAAGGAGTTAGTAATGGAGTTAGCCACTCTAACCCAAAACAGCAGGACGCACTGTTGAAGTTTTCCACACCTCTTTATTGTCACTCATGATCTTCTCTACGTACACGTGGAAGACTAGTTCTTACTCTGTACAATCGTACAAAAGAAAAAGGGAATAGGCGCCCCCTTGTGGTGATACCTACTCATAACAAGGAACTAAGCAGTATAATAACTGTTACAAAGTCATTACAGGGAACATTTCACACATAATTATGAATTTAATACATTCATTGTTTGTGGGAGTGGAATAGAAAGACATTTGGTTTCTATTTTCTTCAGAGATCATCATAATTTTTAAACGTTTTCTTCATAAAGGAAGAACATTGTTGTCAGAGTTCCTGATGAATTTCTGGTAGATTTTTGGTCTATAAAGTCACAAAATTAATAATCAGAGATTTTATGTTCTTTTGTTTGTCTGTTTTGGTTTTGTTTGAGTAATGACTGAATATGTAATCATGTCTGCAGAGTTGCAGAGGGAATTGCCTTTGCGACCACCCACCCACCCATCCATCCATTCACCCATCCATCCACCCATCCATCCACCCATCCATCCATCCACCCACCCACCCATCCATTCACCCATCCATCCATCCACCCATCCATCCACCCACTCATCCATCCATCCATTCACCCATCCATCCACCCATCCATCCATCCACCCATCCATCCATCCATCCATCCATCCACCCACCCATCCATCCACCCATCCATCCACCCATCCACCCACCCATCCATCCATCCATTCACCCATCCATCCACCCATCCATCCATCCATCCATCCATCCACCCATCCATCCACCCATCCATCCATCCATCCATCCATCCATCCACCCACCCACCCATCCATCCACCCATCCATCCACCCATCCATCCACCCACCCATCCATCCATCCATTCACCCACCCATCCATCCATCCATTCACCCATCCATCCACCCATCCATCCATCCATTCACCCATCCATCCACCCATCCATCCACCCATCCATCCATCCATCCATCCATCCATCCATCCATCCATCCATCCATCCATCCACCCACCCATCCACCCACCCACCCACCCACCCACCCATCCATCCACCCATCCATCCACCCATCCATCCATCCATCCACCCACCCACCCACCCATCCATCCATCCACCCATCCATCCACCCACCCATCCACCCACCCACCCACCCATCCATCCACCCATCCATCCACCCATCCATCCACCCACCCATCCATCCATCCATTCACCCATCCATCCACCCACCCATCCATCCATCCATTCACCCATCCATCCACCCATCCATCCACCCATCCATCCATCCACCCATCCATCCACCCATCCACCCATCCATCCACCCATCCATCCATCCACCCATCCATCCATCCATCCATCCATCCATAGGGTTAGAAACATCTGTGCAGAATATGGACTGGAACCCCCAAGATCAAAGTGGGAAACACCCCCAAAGGTGGTGGAGAATGACCGAGCTAAGATCCTGTGGGACTTCCAGATCCAGACAGACAAAATGGTGAGGGCGAACCAACCAGACATAGTCGTGGTGGATAAACAACAGAGGAAAGCCGTTGTGTTCCTGGGATCTGTTGTAGCCACTGCCCCAGTTTGGGGGTGACTGCCCCGAGGGTCCCGATGACCACAGGCACCACTGTGGTCTTCACCTTCCAGGCCCTCTCCAGTTCCTCCCTTAGGCCCTGGTATTTCTCCAGTTTCTCATGCTCCTTTTTCCTGATGTTGCAGTCACGTTGTATTGCAAACATCCACCACAACGGCTTTCCTCTGTTGTTTATTCACTACGACAATGTCTGGTTGGTTCGCCCTTTATAAAAAATATAATATATATATATATATATATATATATATATATATATATATATATATATATATATATATATATATATATATATATATATATAAGGAAAACGTGGCATCTTGTTAGTAAATTTACATTTATGAATATAAAATTTACCAAAAATAATAAAAAAATTTATTATAAAAGGAAAACACTTAGCATTCTTTCTGGAGAATCTAGAAAAACAAAGTAAGACATTTTCCCAACATAAGGAGAGATTCCTTAAAATCTGGTTATTAATAAACCTGCTGAAAGGACAGTGCCAAGGAAGATGCGTCACAGTTTCTGGAAGGCTATCGAAAAGCTATAATTAATATTGATCTTTTTTTAAATGTTACCATATAATGCTTGGCAGGTTAAGTTTTATGATGCAGATTAAATGACACTTCCGTCACCTTGTTTACAATTAAATATTTATGGGAGATCATCCAGTTTTTTAACGGCTCTAAAATATTATATATGGAGAAGAAATGATCATTTCTTGGAACGAACTGCACGTTCTCTTTCTTTCTCCTGTGAAAAGCAGTGGGATAGTTAAAGCATTATTAATGTTTTTAAACAACATTAACATTTGGACATAAAGCGTTTATTTAAAAACAGGAAGTTGTAGCTTCTTTATGATGTAGTTTGCGGCTGCAGTTGAAACGTCTCCACCTGGTGGTCACCTCGGGATTCATTTAAACTGGGTTCCTACTGGTTCGGCCGGAAGCGGCTAGCAGCATTAGCAGCGTTAGCTTCTCCAGCTGCGTGTTGGTCAGCTGACTGATCATGTGTCTCCCGGTCGGTCCGGTTCCCACCTCAGAGTATCTCCATTTCTCCTCGGACTACCCGCAGCAGGGAGGCATGAAGCTGGAGACCCAGTGAAAAACTGCTGGGTTCAAAAAGCGAGCCGAGCCTGGTTCTGGTTCTGGTTCTGGTGGTGAGTCATTTCCTCCTGCTGCTTATTATTATATATCTCTAGCCACATCCGCCTTAATCACGACAGAGAGCCGCTTTTCTGGTTATTAAAACGATGAAAGAGAAACATCCAGAGGTTTCCCATCTGGGTCATCTTAGCTGAACAGAACCTTCTGCTGTTCCGGGGGATTGGATCTCTCTGACTCTAATAGGGGTCAGAACATTTATTAATATCTCCCCAGGCAGACAGGATCTACGTTGGTTCAGGGACCAACTGCTGGTCTGTTCCTTTAATTGTGCTTTAACTAGACCTGATGATGAGAGCTGTGTCCATCAGAGCCGGTCCATTTATGGTTAAAGCATGTTTGCTCTTCATTCAGTGAAGGTAGCCAGTGGTCAGAGGATTCAGTAATCGTAGAAATACTTCAAGGGGTTATTTTTCAATAAAAGAAAAACTACGTTGTAGGAAAACTACTTCTTCCATGTAAATGGAAGTAGTTCCTGCCCACCTGCTCTCTACTGGAGAAGATGCTTCAGGTGGGAATCTGCCGCTTCTAGCTGGGCCTTCCTCCCATCACCATGACCAGTTTCTAAAGCTGTAGCTAGCAGCATCATAGCTGTAGCTAGCAGCATCATAGCTGTAGCTAGCAGCATCATAGCTGTAGCTAGCAGCATCATAGCTGCTTGTCTTTACTTCCTGTCCTCTGCAGGACGTTTTCCTAATTTGGGTTTGGAAGAACCTCCAGGATGGGTCCAGACGGGAAGAAGCTGCTGAACATCGTCATCCTCGGCTTCGGCTTCATGTTCATGTTCACAGCTTTCCAGACATGTGGAAACATTGAGGTGGGTTGGTTCTGGTTCTGGTTCTGGTTCTGGTTCTGGATCAGCAGCTGCAGCTCCTCCTCTTTGTGTTTGCAGCAAACGGTCATCAAGAGCTTTAACAGCACTGAGTTTCATGGAAGTGGCTATACAAGGTGAGGTTCTGGTCCTGGTTCTGGTTCTGTTCCCAGTTCTGGTTCTGATGGTCTCCTCCTCCCCAGCATGGCGATCATTTATGGCGTTTTCTCCGCCTCCAACCTGATGGCGCCCTCCGTGGTGACGCTCATCGGCCCGCAGGTCTCCATGTTCCTCAGCGGGATCCTGTACAGGTACCACTTCCTGCCACACACCTGAAGGTTCTGACCCAGTTCCGACCCGGTTCTGACCCGTCTCCTGTCTCCAGCGGCTACATTGCCATGTTCATCCACCCGCTCACCTGGACCTTCTACACGGCCTCCGTCCTGGTGGGCGTGGCCGCCGCAGGTACAGCTGACGCTCCTCTTCCTCTTCCTCCTCTTCCTCTTCCTCTAACCTCTCTCTCTCTCCAGTCTTGTGGACGGCTCAGGGAAACGTTTTGACGATCAATTCCACCGATCGATCCATCGGAAGGAACAGTGGCATTTTCTGGTCGCTGCTCCAGTTCAGGTAAATTGGGTCGTCCTGCAGAACCAGAACCAATGCTAGCGTTTAGCTGGCTGATGCTAGTGAGGGTCTGGTTACTAAGGAAACCACAGACAGAGTTTTACCAGAACTCTGAAGGAAAGTATTTACACCCCTTTCTCTTTCTACTCTGATCCGGTTCTGATCCGGTTCTGACCCAGGGAGTTGATGTTTCGGTGTGGGTCTTTCCAGCTGGAGCTTTGATCTCAGAGTTCCTCTTGTGGGTGTCGTCCTTTCTCCGAGTTTTCCAGTCAGTTTAGCAGTTTCCTGTTCTCAGGCCAATCAGAGGAAGCTGCTTCAGTTTCAGCTTCATACATTTAAAATACGGACAATAAAAACAACCGTCATCGTTCTTCGTACGGCAGATTTACCTAAGAGCGTTCGGCTCCTACAGGTCATCCTCTCCTCTCGCCTGCTGATATTCACTCTTCTATTTTTGCCAAAGATGAGATTTTTATTTCTATTGTTGTAATTATGCAGAGGACCTTTGAACCTCAGCTGAGTCTGTTATCAGTTTAGTGCAGAAGTTTCTGATCCGATCTCCTCTGGTTACAGCTTGTTCTTCGGGAACCTTTACATCTACTGCGCCTGGCACGGCCACGTCCACATCACAGGTAGGATGGAGGCGGCGGCAGGCGGCGCCCGACTGAAGCCGACCCACTCCGGCTCACTCTGTGTCTTTTAGACAAGGACCGTCGGACCGTCTTCATCTCTCTCACCGTCATCAGTTTGGTCGGCTGCTTCCTCTTCTTTCTGATCCGGAAACCCGACCCGGAGTCTTCCTCCGGTTCTGAAGCAACAGAGTCTCTACTACAGACTGAGTCTGGAGATGGATCCACAGACAGGTGAGGTTGTCAGTGGGCTGTATGAAATATTCACCCCCTGGATGGTTGGAATCGGTTTCCTCCTTGGCATTGAAGACTTTCTGAAGGAAATCCTGGCAGGGGGCAAATTCAGCCTGGTTTCCCGCCAGGCTGAATTTGCCCCCAACAGGCTGATGATGATTCGTGGTTCGAGGATCTGAGTCTCGTGTTTTCTGTCTCTGCAGTTCTTCCAGACCAGATCTCTGCACTCAGGCTCTGGACGCTTTTGGTACCATCAACATACTCTTCATCATCCTCCTCTTCCTCCTCTTCCTCCTGACCTCTGCTTCTGTTTCCAGTCCAGGCCTGCAGGATCTCCGTCACCAAGGAGATGCTGCTGCTGAGCGCCTCCATCGGATACACAGGTGGGTTCTGCTGTAGGACCGGTTCTGAGACTTTTAATGACCCAGTCGGAACCACCTGAAACCAGGTGGACTCAGTTTAATTTCAAGTTTCTAAAAGTTTAACAATCCTGCAGCTCAGTGAGGTTCTGGTTCTCCCAGATTAATGATTGGGCCTAAAGAAGTTCTGGTTCTGTTCCCTCTCAGGTCTGGAGCTCACCTTCTACAGCGGTGTGTATGGAACCTGCATCGGTGCCATGACCCGGTTCGGGTCCGATGCCAAGAGTCTGATTGGCATCTCAGGGATCTGCATCGGTCTAGGAGAGATCATAGGTAAGCAGCCGGTCCGGTCGGAGAGTCCGGTCCGGTCCAGGCTCTGCAGCGGAGCTGTTTATCCAGCTGTTTCCCTTTCCCTCCAGGAGGGGGCGTCTTTGGGATGCTAAACAAGAAAAATCGCTTTGGGCGGAACCCGGTGGTTCTGCTGGGCCTCATAACCCACTTTGTGGCGTTTTTCCTGATTTTCTTGAACATCGCCAGTGATGCTCCGCTGGCGCCGGAGGGAGGCACGGATCTAGAGGCCTTCATCACACCCAGGTAGGAACCACTGCCCCCTGCTGGTCATAATCATTCTATGCTTCCACTATCTAGCTACCAGAGGAAGCAAAGCCCACAGCCAACACATTTTCAAAAAGTTCAGCAAATAACCTGGTCTCTACTGGTTTCTGCTGGTCTCTGCTGGTCTCTGCTGGTCTCTACTGGTTTCTGCTGGTCTCTGCTGGTTTCTGCTGGTCTCTGCTGGTTTCTGCTGGTCTCTGTTGGTCTCTGCTGGTCTCTGCTGGTCTCTACTGGTCAGGTTAAAAAATTTGAACTGCTGAATTCCACCATCTTGCGTTGTTTTAAGCATTACTAACCTGTAGGGGATTGGATCAGGTTGGAGTATAAAGTAAACAAAACACAACTGAGAATCCTGTCAAACCGCATACTGGTTTGACAGGATTCCCAGTTAATCCTGTCAAACCAGTATGTGGTGTTCTGTGGAGTGGAGTTAGGCCTCCATATTGGGAAGGGATAGCTGGTGTAAAACAGCTGACCTCCAAGTGCTTTCTCTCCTTTACAGCTCAACATACTGGAACAGTTTGGCTTTTGAAAAACCAGTAAAAAGTTTCTGGACAAACGTAAAACTTTGTGTGTTGCAGTGTTGCCGTGGCGATGATCTGCAGCTTCCTGCTGGGCCTTGGCGACAGCTGCTTCAACACGCAGCTGCTCAGCATCATCGGTTTCCTGTTCCGGGACAACAGCGCCCCTGCCTTCGCAGTCTTCAAGTTCATCCAGGTTCTGGTTCCGGCCCAGGCCTCCAACTCTGTGGAACCGGACCGCCACTCACTCTTCTCCTTCTCTCTGCAGTCCATCATGGCAGCCGTGGCCTTCTTCTACAGCAACTTCCTGCTGCTGCACTGGCAGCTCCTCATCCTCGTCGTCTTCGGCTTCCTGGGCTCCGTGTCCTTCTTTGCTGCCGAGTGGCTCGCCGAGTCCAGGAGGAGGGACTCGGACTACGACAGCATCTGAAGCGTCCAGGAAGACGCCCAGATGGACGGACGCCAGGAGATGCTGTCCTCCCACATAAACTCCTTCTTTCTTTAAGCTCACCTTGCTGGATGGTGGAGGGAAAACCTGGAGCGGATCAGACCTGAGGAAGCTGCTGCTGTAGATGTCTGGAGAGACCGTGGATGTCCAGGTGGTCTAACCCTCTCTGCAGAACCTCGGACACCAGAACCAGAACATCTCAGTTTAAATGACACACTAATGCACAGGTGTCAAACTCCAGTCCTCCAGTCCGCTGCCCTGCATCTTTTAGATGAGCCTCTGCTGCTTCACCTGAACAGAATAATCAGGTCATTAAGGCTCTGAGAACTGATCTGCACCAGGAGGAGGTGATTAAACCGTTTTCACTCCATCTAGAACCTGCAGGACAGCGGCCCTACAGGCCTGGACTTTGACACCTCTGCACTAACTGGAGCTGGGTTTATTTAAGGGCATCAGCGTCCATCAGTCCAGATATAAATGCACACCACACTTTTCAGATTATTAAAATGTAAAAAAAAAAAAATCTATCAATAATTTGGATCATTTTCTTCCTCCGCATAGTTCTGGTCCCTGAAGCTTGGGTTTGGACTAGGCCAAAATGTTCTGGAATACTTGGAGGTAATCGGGTCAGAACCTTTGAACTGGATTTTATTCAGAGTTTAATCCAAGTTGAATTGATCTCAAAGGGAAATTAGTGAGTAGAAACTTAGTTTTATTATTTTCATGCTAATTTTGGAGCTCCGCCTTCGACTTCCTCTGGACCAGCCCAGCAAGGACCAGTTTAACGGCACTGGTTCCAAACCCAGCAGATAATCCAGGTTATCGCGCTCCGGCCTCCATCTGGCTGATTTCAGGGTTCATTTAATCTGAGTCAATAAGGGAAATAATCAGTTTCATATTTATTAAATGTAGTAATTATGGATTATCGATTGTTTTTGTTGCCAATAAAATTGTATATAAACATCAGCTGGTTATCTGGTTACAGCAGGAACCAAAGGGTTAAAGATGGCCGATGTGGACAGAACCGGCTTTAGTTTGCTGGTTTCTGGATCTCAGCAGAAACGGGTCGTTTTTTATTCTGGGTCATAAAACCAAGACAGCGGATTAAGCTGATATTTTCTGGCTGAATTGATCCTCTCTTCAGTTTCAACAAAGCAGTAGCGCGCTGGTTACCATGGCGATTTATCCTGTGCAGCCAGCCTGCTCCTGGCCAGGCCGACCGCCAGGCTGTCAGAAAATACCACTATCAATTTAAAACTTATCCACAGGAATCGTGATCGAATCCAAGAGTAAAATCAAAGTGCTGCTTGTTTGTCTCATTGATTCTACAACCATCTTTCTGTCCTTTCTGTTTTATTGTTTTATTGCTTGACACTGTGCAAAAATTAAAATATTTTACCAATATTTTTCTTTTTATTAATACCAAAATTCTGTAGGTACATGGATCCGTCTGTCAGCCATTTTGCCTCTGAAAGGAGCAGAATGATTATTATCCGCTTTGTCTGCTTTGTCCTTGGGCTGGTTTCCATGGTTACCACAGTACTGAGCACTGGTTCGTATAAATATAAATGGAAAGAACAACAATCCTGGTTCTGTTGGACCTCATTGTTGGCCATAACATATCACTTGGTCGGACTCTCTGGTCCAGTCTGGACCGGTTCCAGTCTGACATAAAGAACAGGGATTTCTTTGTTTCAATAGTAAACTTCCCATCACAGAGGTCAAAGGTTCCCCAAGGTTCTATCCTATGACCCCTCTTATTCAATATCTATATGCTCCCACTGACTCAGTTTATAACAGAAACTAAGATCAGTTACCATGACAACACAGATGATACACAGTTCTACATTGTGTCACCGGGTGACCTTTGACCCCGTCCACTCACTGAACAGACGGCGAGAACAGATAAATGTGTGGCTGTGCCAAAACATTTTGAACAAAAACTGAAGTTGTTAAAGAGGAACAATCTAGAGTTATAGATCTAGAGTTATAGATCTACACAGCTTCAGTTATTACAGCTGGAAACTAGAGATCTGACTGAACTTTGACCTGAACACATAAAGACAGGTACACAACAGAAACAGTTCCTTCTGTGGACTAAAAGTATTGTTTCTGTGATTTTATTTATTTACTCATTTATGCCTTAAAATAATCATCATGCAAGCCTTAATCATTGAGGGGGCAGTGGAGGAGCGTGTGAGCAGCTTCCAGTTCCTGGGTGTCACCTGAATTCTGTAGACGTTCTCCTGCCACCGAGAACATCTACAGGAAGTGGTGTCTGTAAAGAGCTAGGAAAGTCATCAGACTCCTCCCCCTACTGGCCTCTGGGAGGCGCTACAGGAGCCTATGGACTGGGACCACCAGGTACCGGATCTGTTTCCTCCCCACAGCTGGTATGGAGCGTGATCTCACATCAACAGGTGAAATCTAAAACCCAGCGGTGAAGAGCTGCCTGTGAGTGGCAGTAAACCAATCAATGATCAGTTTGGTGGGTATTGATTATTTTAACGATGGCACTTGACAAAATGTAATGTCTGTGTTTATGTTTTCAGGATGTAAAGCCCTGTGAACTGCCTTGTTGCCAAAGATTGATTGATTGATTGATTGATTGATTGATTGATTGATTGTCAGACAGAAGTGACCCATTACAAGTCTAGCTGTAGAAAAAATACCTTAAACTATCTTTTCTTTTTCCGACTAGAAATCTTATGACTTTTCCTAAATTGAGCCATCATTAGAAAAAGTGACATTTTGTTTCTGGTTCTGTTTCCATTGGGCTGCACAGCACTCGGGTTCAAGGATTGTTTTATGGGTCATTTCTGGCCCATGAATTATAAAACCATTTAAACAGCAGAAAAAAGTTCAAAGGTCACACAGAAACTGTCTCTAATACACACACACATACACACACATCCAATAAACTGGATTGATGTATGAATTGAACTTGTATTTGACCGGCACCAGAGTGACCTTCCTCGCTTGGTTGTTTATCACCTTCTTCACTAGCATGACACAGAATAAATCACTCTTCACAATGTGACTTCTAACTGCATACAAGTGGCCCCACATCTGAAAAATAAAAGAAGACCCAGTTAATGTTGTGACTGAGTGGTCACCAGCAACACCAACTGGTGCAGCTCCCACTCATAGGGTCAGATTTTTAACCCCAACCACATGAAGCTGAAGATGGTTTCTGATTCCAGCTTCCGATTCGGGAAATGGCTAAAGGGCGATTCCACTTAATTTTTCACTACCTTCCGCATCTGTAATCGGCTCTAGTTAAAAAACTACGACACCTAGAATCTTCAAAGCTAGACTGGATTATTCTGCTCTAATAGCAGAACATTTAGAACCATGTTTGGGATTTGTTAAACCTTTTTCTGATTTGTGAAACTTCACTTAACAGACCGCTGCAGAAGATCTTTCCTTCCAACATCCATCACCATCTACATTAAGACTTTGAAGAATTAATGAGTTACACCAACATTTAATTTCCCATTGGGATTAATAAAATGGTTTTGAATTAGCTATGAGAGTCAGGTCCATCGTGGTTGGATCTGTCGGATGAGTGCTGGCGCTGTGCTCGTCAGGCTGCTGCGCCAGGATTTGGATGCTGGATATTTGTGCTGCTGGTAGGATAAATGGATTCTTGTTGTCACCTGTGTCCGGTTCTGGGTAATGTCAGGTCGCTTTTTCTATTGTTGCTACTGATCTTTCTAACTGCTTTTTAGGATGCATTTCAGTGGCTTTTTACTGCAGCATCTGAAAGTAGCTGTTGTGTGGCTGATTAAGGTACCAATGTTTCATTTGACCTTATATGGCTTCATTATTGTCAGCTGACACTTTACTGTCATTTCTGGGTATTGCAGATTGCTGCTGTTGCATATAACCCTCTCACCAAGGGGCATTTTTTAGAGGCTCTCAGTTAATTGGTTAATAGTTCGTTCTCTAGGGCTGGAGTTGTAGCAGTACAGAACCAGAACACAGTTCATATTGCTTTTTTTAATGAATTAGCTGATTGGGGACAGCTTTAGAGGACTGGGCTGACACAATGCGAGATTTGTTTTTCTTTTGTTTAACATTATTTTGTGTCTTTAATTTGTGTTGCTACTAATTTAGTTTGCAGTTGTTTGTTTTTCTCTCAGATTGCTTCCAGTGTTCTGCTGCCTTGCAGCAAGAAGGTCCTGGGTTCGATTCCCGGCCCGGGGTCTTTCTGCATGGAGTTGGCATGTTCTCCCTGTGCATGGTGGGTTCTCTCCGGGTTCTCCGGCTTCCTCCCACAGTCCAAAAATATGACAGAGAGGTTAACTGGTCTCTCTAAATTCTCCCTAGGTGTGTGTGTGTGTGTGTGTGTGTGTGTGTGTGTGTGTGTGTGTGTGTGTGTGTGTGTGGTTGTGTGACCTGTATGTCTCTGTGTTGCCCGGCAACAGACTGGCGACCTGTGCAGGGTGACCCTGCCTCTCGCCCAGAACGTAGCTGGAGAGGCAGCAGCTCCTGACAACTCTAAGGGACGATGGGTTAGAAGATGGATGGATAGATTTGTCATAAAAAGAAAAATGTAATACTGATAAATAACAGATTGTTTCATCTTGCAAAATAGATTTTGCATTTCAAATTCAAGTAAGCTGCTTTATTTTGGGGTTTTTGTTAGGGAGAGGTCAATTTTGACCCAGAGGTCAAGGGGAGTAAACAGAATGCTAGGATCGAGGAGGGTCAAGTCAGAAAATGGTAAGAGTCTCAGATAATCACCTATGTGTTGGATAAAGCGATTAAAACATCCATCCATCCATCCATCCATCCACCCATCTTCTTCGACTTATCCGGGGTCGTGTCGCAGGGGTAGGAGCTTCAGAAGGGAGGCCCAGTCTTCCCTCTCCCCAGCCACTTCTTCCAGCTCCTCCGGAGGAATCCCAAGGCGAAGAGACATAGCCCCTCCAGCGTGTCCTGGGTCTTCCCCGGGGCTTCATCCCGGTGGGTTAGGGTAGGGTAGGTCCCTCACCAGGGAGGCATCCAGGAGGCATCCTGACCAGATGTCCGAGCCACCTCAACTGGCCCCTCTCGACGTGAAGGAGCAGCGGCTCTACTCTGAGTCCCTCCCGGATGACTGAGCTTCTCACCCTATCTCTAAGGGAGATCCCAGACACCCTACGGAGAAAACCCATTTCAGTCGCTTGTATCCGCGATCTCGTTCTTCTGGTCATGACCATAGATGAGGGTGGGAACGTAGATCGATCGGTAAATCGAGAGCTTCGCTTTGTGGTTCAGCTCTCTCTTCACCATGATGGATCGGTACAGCGCCCGCTTGATCTCCCGCTCCTATCTTCCCTCATTCGTGAACAAGATCCCGAGATATTTGAACTCCTCCACTTGGGGCAGGACACACCCCCTGACCCGGAGAAGGCACTCTTGAATTTCCCCTTGGGGATCAATAAAGTATTCATCATCATCATCATCATCACTCTACCCTTTTCCGGCTCAAGACCATGGCCTCGGATTTGGAGGCACTGATCCTCATCCCAGCCGCTTCACACTCGGCTACGAACCGCTCCAGCGAGAGCTGCAGATCACGTCCCGATGAAGCCAGAAGGACCACATCATCTGCAAAAAGCAGAGATTTGATCCTAAGGCCACCAAAACGGATCCCCTCAACACCTTGGCTGGTCCAGAGATTCTATCCATAAAAGTAATGAACAGAATCTGTGACAAAGGGTAGCCCTGGCGGAGTCCAACTCTCAGCGGAAACGAGCCCGACTTACTGCCGGCAATGTGGACCAGACTCTGACACCGGTCCTACAGGGACCTGACAGCCCGTATCAAGAAGCCCGGTACCCCATACTCCTGGAGAACCCCCCACAGGGATCCCCAAGGGACACGGTTGAACGCCTTCTTCAGGTCCACAAAACACATGTAGACTGGTTGGGCGAACTCCCAGAACCCTCCAGGACCTGCTGAGGGTGTAGAGCTGGTCCAGTGTTCCACAACCAGAACCAGAACCACACTCCTCTTCCTGAATCCGAGGTTCGACAATCTGACGGACCCTCCTCTCCAGAACCCCCGAATAGACCTTGCCAGGGAGGCTTAAGAGTGTGACCCCCCTATAATTGGAGCACACCCTCCGGTCCCCCTTTTTGAACAGGGGGACCACCACCCCGGTCTGCCAATCCAGGGGAACTGCCCCCAATATCCATGCGATATTGCAGAGTCGCATTAGCCAACACAACCCTACAACATCCAGAGCCTTGAGGAACTCCAGGCGGATCTCATCCACCCCCGTTAGGGTTAGTTTTTGCCTCAGCAACCACCCAAGCCGCATGCCGCTTCGCCCGCCGGTACCCATCAGCTGCTTCCGGAGTCCTACAGTCCAAAAAGGTCCAATAGGACTCCTTCTTCAGCCTGACGGCTTCCCTCACCAAAGGTGTCCACCAATGGGTTCGAGGGTTGCCGCCGCGACAGGCACCAACAACCTTGCGGCCACAATTCAGATGAGCCGCCTCAACAATGAAGGCATGGAACATGGTCCACTTAGACTCCATGTCCCCCACCTCACCTGGGACGTGTTCGAAGTTCTGCCAGACATGGGAGTTAAAGCTCCGCCTCACAGGGGATTCCGCCAGATGTTTCCCAGCAGACCCTCACAACACGTTTGGGCCTGCCAGGTCTGACCGGTATCCTCCCCCACCAGCGGAGCCAACTCACCACCAGGTAGTGGTCAGTGGACAGCTCCCCACCTCTCTTCACCCGAGTGTCCAAGACATACGGCCACAAATCCGATGAAACGATGACAAGGTCGATCATCGAACTGCAGCCTAGCGTGTCCTGGTGCCAAGTGCACATATGGACACCCTTATGCTTGAACATGGTGTTCGTTATGGACAATCCATGACGAGCACAGAAGTCCAACAACAGAACACCACTTAAGTTCAGATCGGGGGAGCTGTTCCTCCCAACCACGCCCCTCCAGGCCTCACTGTCATTGCTCATGTGAGTGTTGAAGTCCCTCAGCAGAACAAGGGAGTCCCCAGGAGGAGCACTCTCCAGTACCCCCTCTAGGGACTCCAAAAAGGGTGGGTAATCTGAGCTGTCATTCGGCCCGTAAGCACAAACGACAGTCAGGACCCGTCCCCCCACCCGTAGGCGGAGGGAGGCTACCCTCTCGTTCACCAGGGTAAACCCCAATGTACAGGCGCCGAGATGGGGAGCAACAAGTATGCCCACTCCTGCCCGACACCTCTCACCATGGGCAACTCCAGAGTGGAAGTATGTCCAGCCCCTCTCAAGGAGACTGGTTCCAGAACCAGAGCCATGCGTCCAGGTGAGACCAACTATTTCTAGCTGGAACCTCTCAACCTCACACACTAGCTCTGGCTTCTTCCCCACCAGAGAGGTGACATTCGACGTTCCAAGAGCTTCTGCAACCGAGGATCGGACCGCCAGGGCCCCCTCCCTCGGCCGCCACCCATCACACATTGCACCCGACCCCTTTGGCCCCTCTCACGGGTGGTGGGTCCATGGGAGGGGGGCCCATGTTTCCTCTTCGGGCTGGGCACGGCCGGGCTCCATGGGTAAAAGCCTGGCCACCATACACTCGCCGTCGTGACCCCCCTCCAGGCCTGGCTCCAGAATGGGGCCCCGGTGACCCACGTCTGGGGGAGGGAACACCAAGTCCAAAGTTCTTTCTCATCATTGGGGTCTTCGGGCTGCACTTTGTCTGGCCCTTCACCTGGACCTGTCTGCCTTGGGTGACCCTACCAGGGGCATGAAGCCCCAGACAGCAGAGCTCCTGGGATCATTGGGGCCCTCAAACCCCCCCACCACGATAAGGTGGCAGCCCAAGGAGAGGCGAATAAAAACATTTTTTGCATTTCATAGATTCAGGTCTTAAATTGGACAGATTCTCTAAAAGTTGGATGGTCTTGTTTAGGACAGGGGTGGTCGGTCCTGGTCCTGGAGGGCCAGTGTCCTGCAGCTCTTAGAGTCTCTCTGGTCCAACAAACTGAATCCAACAGCCGATTCTCGTTCTCAGTGCAGTCGGGTTCTCCAGAGTCCTGCTAACGACCTCATTATTGAACTCAGGTGTGTTGAAGTAGAGAAACATCTACAGGTTGCAGGAGACTGGAGTTGCCCTCCCCTGGTTTAGGACAAGTTATATTTTGTCACATGATTTTATTTTTACAACTTTCAAGACCCTCAAACTAGATTTTCCACTTCAGCATGCGAAGTGACGAGTTTCTAGAAAGATCTAGATTCATCTTTTTGATTTTTGGATTCTGAGGTTCCATTAAATATATAATTAAATGCAGTGTTGCTGCTTTTTGTTACTTAGCAACGGGTAACGCTGCGTGTTGAACGTGGAAATGTTCCGTGTAAAGCAAGAGTGAGTTGATGATTTAATTTCCGGTTAGTTTTACAAAATAAAGGCACTCGGAGAATCTCGGAAAGATCAGGTTTTTCAATCTTATTTGATGCATTTAAAGCATCTTTGATGGACTCAAGTCATCAGTTCAACAAAAATATTTTTTACAATTATTTGCAGGATATTTTTAAATTAGACTTACCGTTATGAACTGGCATTTAGTCCATGTTAATCCAAATAACTACAGCTCTTTAACTGTTCCTGTTGACTTATTGCCCATTATTACCACTATGCTATATTTAACTGCACTACGGTTGTATTATTAATATAATTATTTTCGTTCTCTCTTCTTTTTCTTTTCTGATGTTTTATTCCCACTATGAACCATGAGTTTTTAATACAGTTTTAATTGAATTGTTATTTATTCTTACTTGTATTCATTTAACTTGTAAAGTTAAATGAAAACAGTTTGAGCAGTTTTAAATGTGCTACTTAAATTATATTGACATTAATGACGTCAGAGAAGGCGGGAACGAACTCCTGAAAGCCCACTTTAGGATCACCAAACCCTACAGAACCGGTCTTCTGACCATCTGGACAGGTTCTGGAGTCCAAAGTGACATCTTTTTTTTTTTTTTTTTTTTACCATAAAAGGAGCTCACACTCATTTAGAGATCTGTAAAAAATAATGAGACAACTCTAATAATTTGTTTTGTGTAAAGTGTTTAAATAATGCTTTTCTCCAGATGAATAAACTGAAGTAGTTAACCGACACTAAATGACGCAGGATTGTTGTGTTTTAAATTATAAAATTCCTCAGAAACACGTCGTGGTTTGACATGTGAAGTTTATTCTGAAAGGTTTGTGACGAGTTTCCGCTGAATGCTGTTAGCTTTGCATGCGGATCTTCTTATCAGTTTAACGGATCCAGGTTGGATCAAAGTTCCGAGATTTTCCCATAGACGGAGTCCAGAACCGGACCAGAACTACTTCTACGGACCAGAACCGGCCCGTGTTCAGGTCCCAAAGCCCGGGGAGGCTGAAGTCTCCTCGCCGCCGATGCTAGCGTTTCTTTAACCGTCCAGCCGTTAGGTTCCGTTGGTCCAAACATGGAGAAGAACATCAGCCTGTTCGATCTGCTCAATCTGTCCATCGGTTCCCCTCACAAAAGTTCGGTGAACTTCGGCGCCCTTCACGCGCTGCTGCTGGAGATGCTGAAGCTACTGGACCTGCGGGAGGCCACGACCCTCTTTAAGTTCAGCCCTCCCGGGGACCGAGTGCCCGACGCCCCGCTGGGTGCTCCGGTGAAGGTTCCGACCCACCCCTCCGTGTCGGACCAGCTGGTTCCGCCCGGTTCCGACCTACAGAAACTGACAGAGTCGGTCTCTGTTCTGGATGGAACCGGAGGGGACGACTTCCGAACCTCCGGGGACGGAGTGTCACAGGTAAGGAGAACCCGGCTAGGTGAAGCTCAGAATAATAATAATAATAATAATAATAATAATAATAATAATAATAATAATAATGTGGATATTAGTACAACGTTTTATTCTGGTTGAATAAAAACTGATCAGTTTCACATCAGAGTGAAGAACTACAGTCTGGGGCGCTTTACTGGGTTTGGACTGAACCGGACCCAGAACCAGAGCGCTGCTCAGTGGTGTGAATACTTTTCCACAGCACTGTAGTTGCTACGGTAACCCAGGATGACCCTCTGTGTCACATCATAATTATTCCCCAAGGAAACGTTTGAGGTATTCCTGGGAGCTCCAGGGGTCAAAGGTTATATTTCTAATGAAGGTCAATGGTGGAGCCGATTCGTTCTGTACCGGTTCTGCTGACTGGACCAGAACCGGAGCCGGTCTGCTCTAAGTCGCTGACAATAGTCGGACGGCTCAGGTGATCTCAGAACCCACGGACCGGACAGGGCTGGGCCGGTCCGCCGATTGGATCCCCTCAGAGCCACGAGCAGCGGACCGCTACCAGCTGACCCGCCGGGCCGACGGAGAAACCTGCAGGTTAATGAGTGATGGACCTCTGGAGCTCAGAGCTAATGTAGCAGAACCGGGGCGGAACCCAGACGGACCTGGCTGGTTGTTAATAATTTTAAATGAGACCTGGTTAGACTCGGTCCATCAGAACCATCAGGAAGGTCCAGATTAACCCGCTTCTCTCTGTCCCTGCAGGCCTTGAATCTCATCGAGGAGCTGCAGAGGAACAGAGACGATATGAAGCAGAAGACGGAGCACCTGCAGTTCAAGGTGTGTTCATATGTTCATTTGAGGGCTGCACAGTGGTGCAGTTGGTAGAGCTGCTGCCTTGCAGCAAGAAGGTCCTGGGTTCGATTCCCGGTCCAGGGTCTTTCTGCATGGAGTTTGCATGTTCTCCCTGTGCATGGTGGGTTCTCTCCGGGTTCTCCGGCTTCCTCCCACAGTCCAAAAACATGACTGTCAGGTTAACTGGTCTCTCTAAATTCTCCCTAGGTGTGTGTGTGAGTGGTTGTGTGTCCTGTGTGTCTCTGTGTTGCCCTGCGACAGACTGGTGACCTGTCCAGGGTGACCCCGCCTCTCGCCCGGAACGCAGCTGGAGAGGAACCAGCAACCCTCCTGACCCCATTAGGGACAAGGGTGAACAGAAAATGGATGGATGTTCATATGTTTATGTGTTCATCTCAAACATGTTTTGTTAAAACAAATAAGAGGACAAACATGCATTCATAACTACAACAGATTAATGAGCTTTATGGACAAGTGAAAACTTATTTAATTGTACCATTAATTCAATATAATGAAATATGAGTCATTAAAACATTCATGCACCTGTTCAATTCACTGCTATAGAACCAACAAATAAACTATATTACATCAAAACAAAATAATTACAAACTGACTCAGAACAGGACAAGCAAATTTACAGTCTAATGATAATAATAATAATTCTAATAGTAATAATGAGTGTGGTGTAAACTATTAGTGTTCTTTACTGATAACCTGGTCTTATCCAGGCAGTTAACCTTCATGTGTTCAGACCACAGGAGTTGCTGGTTGTTCTTTAATGCAGGTTGCTGGCAGAGGCCAACACAAATAGAAATAAAAAAAGCTTTAACCTGCAGCTCTTCCATTCACAGGAGTTAGAATCCCCCCAGCAGATAAACACATGGAGAAACCCTGTGACTAATAATATCTGCTTTAACATTTAAGAAAAATGTTCTTAACTTGTCAAAAAGGAAACTTCTCTGTATGCATTAAAACAAGTAAACACCCACAGCTGCATGTACTTACAATTATTGTATATATTTCATAAAACGCAAGCTTAACCAAAAGCAAAGAAAATTTCCCACCTCTTCTCAGGCAGCCTAGCGCCACCTGAAGGTAGGACAGTACTGATGTCATAAGTGTCATGATGGCTTCTATTTTCCTTGCCCACATGCAGAACAGTTAATCAGGTAAAGGAGGTTTATTGAAATACACAGATGTGATGGGTGAGGATGGGGGCTCCGGGAGATGTTTCACAGAGTTGCTGGCTCTCTACAAAATAATAAAGACGTGGTGAGTTTTAGGTAATCGGAAACTGAAGTTATGAAACAAATCGGACTGATCTTACTTGTGAGGCGGCGGTCTCAGGCAGGGAGGGGTGGACTGCGGGTTCGGAGATCCTGGTTCCTTTTCTGGAGACTAGAGTCGATCCGTGTTCCTGAGGGAGGAGCTCAACTGAGCGGAATCTGGATCAGGCGTGAGGACTGCGGTGGAGGGCGGACAGGTAAGTTCGGATTTGAAGGGAGCCTGATGAGCAGAGTCACTGCCAGCCGGAGGTGATTGGCGATGCTGAGAGAATAAACGGCAGAGGTGGAGGTGGAACTCGGGCATCCAGTGGGTAAGGCACACGGCGTCACGAGGGAATCTCCTGAAGAAGGAAAGCACCACGAGGAATTACTCAAATATTTCTAAATAGAAAAGATAATTCAGAGAACTGGCTCTGGAGGGCTCGGAGTACCAGAATAGGGTAACACTCAGGTGCTGAAGTGCTGGCAGTCCGCTTCTTTAAGCTCCAGGAGTTAATGAGATGATTGAAACCTGGTGCGTGAACCTTGGGTGCGCCTCTCCAGGTAAGAAGCCCTCTGGTGCCATCTGGTGGGTAATAGGTGGAAGCGGCACAGAAAGCCCACAGAGAAAAACAAAACCCCAGAACTCAACAATAAGACGCTCTTTTTTTTTTTTTAATTATATCTTTATTGATTCTCGAGAAAGTATCATTTACATGACAATAGGCATCACCAAACTAACTTCAACATTTGAAATAAGATTAACATATAGACCATTGCCTTATAACAGTCAAATCAAAAATGTAACTACACTTCTCTGAGAAAGATTTTAACGTAATTATAAAGAAAAGAAAGTGTGAAAGAAAAAAAAACTAAGGAAGAAGAAAGAAAAAAAAGAATACAGTAACAAAACATTATAATATCAAATAATTATAAAGCGTGGCTATTCTAGGAGAGTGGATTGCTGAGGAAGTTTAACAAGTTTGGTCTTTAAAAATGAAATCAGGTCTTTTAGGTTTTACATAGTCTACCCAAATCTTCCAACACTGATCAAATTGTTCAGTCCTGTGATTGAGAGAGGCTGTTATTTTTTCCATTTCATAGATGTTGAATGTTATGTTAATCCAGTCGTCTAATGTTGGTTTGTCATGTGATAACCATTTTCTTGTAATGTTTTTCTTACTTGCTGTTAATAAAATAGTCAAGACGCTCTTTTAAAGTGACAGTAGAGGTACTAGTGCTTATCAAAATAACTAAAATGATAAAAAAAAAAAAATCTTAAAATATAACAAAGAAATAGGATCCTTCAGTGTTAATCAGGATTTGGTGAAATTTCAAGCATTATAATAATAAAAAATAAAAGGAAGTTTTCTAAAGTTGTTACACTTGTCAGTAGCAGCATCACAGTAATGACTAACTTCTTGCTGATGTTTATTGACCTTTGCCACTTCACCAGGCTGAGGCGCCAGGAGAATTGGCCTGATTGTTCCCCCCAGTTGTTTTTCCCAGTACAGCCATCATGGCTGCTGGTGCAAGTCAAGCTAATCAGTCTGAGGAAGTAGCTCACCAGTTGGTGGACAGACATTGAGCTCAATTCATGGCAGTGGCAGCTGCTACAAGGTGCCACGGCTTTGGTGGCAGCTGTGTATGTACATATTTTTATTTATTAGTGATTTGTTTGAAATAAACTTATGTATATTCATATATAATTTTGCTAGTGTGAAAGTAAGTACTACAGAAAATATCACGAATATTTAGGTCTGTCACAATAACAAATCTTGCTGAGCGATTAATTGTCTCAAAAATTATTGCGATAGACAATAATATTGTTTAAAGACCTTTTTACACAGATTTAATGGAAATGACATAATAATTCATGTGATTTCCTGCCAAAGATAAATACGCTTTATTTTCAGAAGAACATTTAACACTGGAACTGATAAAATAAACAAAACAACCAAAAATAAAAATAAAATGGATTCTCAGTCTCCATTAACAAAAATGTACTTGAATAAAAACACCAAAGTGTAAATAAATACTGGATTCAACCAAAAGAGTTCAGATTATGAAGTCTGTAAACCATATTGTCCTTCAGTAATCATTAGATTTAAATAGAGAAGATGGAACATCGACTACCTGATGCAATAGTTCACACTACACGTTAGTTCACTCCTACATTTTCCCCTGAAGACAATCTGAGAACGTTGATGTTCTCAGATTGTCTCTTCATAACCGATCATCCTGTAGTGTGTGGTGTGTTACGGTAGATCGTTGTGGCGCTCCGATCTAAATCAGGGGTTTTCCCCACTGGGAGCTTAACGCAGCCTGTTGAATGTGACAGGTAGCCAATCAGAAAGCCAGATTCTCCTCCTGCTTTCTGAGGGGAAATTACAGAGGGGAATCCCAAACAGCTGACACGGAGCAACCCGAAGTCCAGCGGACATTGGAGATGATATGTGGAAACAACATTAATGTTTATAAAACATTTGGTGTAAAGAATATAGAAATGATGAGGGGAGGAGTTGGAGCCAAATTGGTACCAGTTAATGAACCCGGTAACTTTTCAGCTGTTCTTTGTTAACGTGACATAAAAAGGTTCTAATGATTTTCATTCAGTCAGGACGTTACGCTGACACTAGAGACACATGCACTGCAGGTAGATTGTAGTAAAGCATTGATTAATGCCTGGTTTTAAAATGACTTCACTGGACTTGGAGCCATTATTTTGTGCCCATTGTTGGACACCACACGGCCCGATGGAACCCGATGGAACCGTTCTACCTAGGATTTCTGTCGGCTAATGTGTGATCTCTCAGGTTTTGAAAATGGGCCGACAATCGGCCGACAGCTCTAAGATGGTGTAGTGTGAACTGGACATTACACTGAGGAAATGAGGAAGGGAGGGTCAGTGGAGAGCAGCGGAGTTGAACCTTTTTTCATTCAGTGTCATCAACAGAAAGAGGAAAAGGCTGGAAGAGACGATAATTAAAATGACGTTGATAGTTTTAATTTATGGTATAATTAATTGATTTATCATTTATTGCTACAGGCCTACTGATATTTATCTTAATATTACACAGAGGTGGGTAGAATGTTCATCTCCCATCTGATGGTGTCTCTGTCCTCCTCTTTGGAGTTTGTTTCACTTCACCTCTCCACCCATGGCCTGGTTGATGCATTTCTGCAGGTCTTGGCTCTTATGATGAGGGAGCTTGGATGCACACTCTACACTGGTCCACACTTACTGAGCCTTGTAGGAGAACGCTACAGGCTCTTCCTGTGGCTCCGGGAGAACTGTTTGGTTCTGGATGCCTTGGATCATACAGCTTAGGCCTCTCAAACAAGGCAGACACTAGCAGGGCTTCACAAACGTGATTGCCAACCAGTTGGCACTTGGGCGGCTGCTGGTTCCTCACGGAAGTCCTCAGTCCCATCTACTTTGTTCATTGACTCCCAGGGTCCAGTTCCAGGTCAGAGATCAGTCTAGAGTCCTGTTCCAAGTCAGGCAGATTGGGCTGGTGTCTAGACTTCATGCCCTTTCGGGCTGCACAATCTGGATGGCGTCCCCACAGGCTTTCAAGAGGCCAGGGGGCCTGCAGAGTCTGTTTCAGTCAATTATTTTACCCCGGGACAGCTTGGCGGCTGAGTTGCCCACACTCTGACCTTGTGAGTGTTGTCTATCATGTCCCAGGGGTACCATCCTTAATTCTGATGCTGGTCCCCTGTCCCTGACCAGGTCAGGATGATGACCTTCCATGACCTGGTGAAGGCACATGTACTGCACCAGGAAATTTGCAGCTTGGTTGCCAATGGTACTATAATGTCTGTGAACACCTTGATGAATCCAGGGGAATTTTATTCTGAGTATGTTTCTGTTCTGGAGAAAAAAAGAGGGTCTACCTCCAGGCTTGGACCTCCGAATATATATCTTAAGGTCATACCTTTTCATATGCCGTGCACCAGGGAAGTTTTGTAGGCAATTTCCCCAGGCAATTTTTCACTTCCATAGACCTTACAGAAGCTTATTTTCATGTCCCAATTGCTCCAACTCATTGGCAGTTTCTTTGTTTTGCTTTCCAAGGGAAGCATTTCCATTTCAGGGTCCTTCCATTTTGATTTTTGCTGTCTCCCAGTGAGAATTTGCCCAGTGTGTTGCAGTTACCGTCTGCCTGCAGGTACAAGGGTTAAGAATCTTCTCATACCTGAACGACTGGTCCATTTGAGAAGCAACCCGCAACCAAGCGGGCCAGGACACCAAGTTGCTGCTCAATCATGTGGGGGGCCTGGGGCTGCTTTTCAGATTTCTGTGAAGTAGTCAGAAAAACAGTCTGACTCCCTCACAGGAGACAATCTTCCTGGACATCGCTGTGAGTTCTGTCTCAATGACTGCTTGCCCTTCACCTCAGCAGGTCAACAGTATATTGATCATGCTCCCAGAATTCAGACGTGACATGCTGCCGCTCTTGTGTGGTATCTTCGCCTTTTGGGCATGCATCTAGCGTGGTGTCTTTAGGGCTGTTGTCATTATGGCCCCTCAAGATGTTGATCAATACCCAGATCAATACCCAAGTGGAAACAGGTCAAGGAAACTGTTGTGCTTGACTCAACACCTTCTGATCTGAGCACTTCCATAATTTTCCAACCTATATCCCAGGACCACAAAGCATTTACCATCCCAACCTGGAACCTCTCCAGTTCTGGGTTTGGCCCCAACAAGGCTTGGATCCACTTTCTCACAGTATGCAGGGGAAGTAGGACGTACAATAGGTAATGCATGGTGCTGCCATGCTCGCTGTCTATGCTAACAGGTGGGTAGTCTTCGCTACCTGGTATCATGGTAAAGGGCAGGACCTGGTACAGTGTTCAGTCTCTAACATACTGGCCTTTCAGCAGGTACTGCTTTGAAAGTATATGTGGCAACTATTTCCTGTTGGCATGTTGGGTTGAATGGTTGTTTGTTGGGCCGAGATAAAGACATTGTGCTGTTCTATAGGTCCCTGGTTCTGCTGCCCCAACAGATGATCGATGAAGAAATGAAGCTCTCAACAACAGACTGATAGAAGATCTGCAGCTTCTTGCTGCAAACCTTGGAGGATCTTGTCTTCCTCCAGTTGCTCTGTTCTGTTTTATAGACGCTGTTCTGCTGTGTCTCCAGTACAGTCTGTTCTCCAGATGAACACCGAGGTTTTTATATTCCTTAACCACCTCTGCTCCTTCTCCCATGATGGAAATAGGGTTTGATCTAACCCTGTTCCTCCTGAAATCAACAATCATCTCTTTTGTTTTGTTCACGTTTACGATGATTTGATTGTTCTGTCCATAACACAAATTGGTTCACCAGCTCTCTGTACTCAGCCTCTTGTCCATCTCTGATAAACCAACAATTGCAGAGTAATCAGAGTATTTCTATAGATGAGCGATGTCAGACTTGTGCTGGAAGTCTGAAGTGTAGAAAGAGAAAAGGAACGAAGCGAGTAGAGGGCCCTGTGGTGCTCCTGACCAGCTGGTTGGGCTCTCAGTCCTCCAGTCTCTACCGGTGGTCTGTCATCAGGTATCATGGATCCAGGTGATGGTTGAGGCTCCACCTGAGTCTTCTGGAGTTTCTCATAGAGCAGATCAGGCTGAATTGTGTTAAATGGAGAAATCAAAGAACATAATGCTCACAGTGCTGATGACAGTGGGTTTGTTGAAGCGGGTGTATGATGGCGTCTTCAACTCCATGGTGATAAGCAAACTGCAGGGAGGAGGTTCTGTAAAGCTTCTGTAAATCCTGGCGTCTTTGAGCCCAACCAGGTGAGTCAGGTTCATAGACGATGAGCTCAACTGGAACAAGGAGAACAAGGAGCAGAAACGGCTTGGGGATAGAATTTCAGTCGCTCTGTTCAGTGCCGTTGTCCCTCAGGCTCCTCCAGTGATTCAGTGACGTAGCTACAAAGGGTCAGCAGCATACTTCCATAATCTTAGTTTTATCATAAACAAATAAAATAAGGTGAGTGAGAGCCTGTGTCAGAACCGAGATTAGAACCTCCCTGTTTGGACCACAGTCGAGCCGAGTGATTGTTCTGCAAACTAACCCTCTGCCCTGGCAGGAAATCCACGCCATTCTGCTGAAGTGGACTGGTGTCTGATCCGGTTAGACCCAGTTTATCAGAACCGCCAGGAAGGACCAGATTGACCTGACAGCTCATGTTCTCCCTGCAGGCCTCGAACATCATTGAAGACCTGCAGAGGAACAGCGCAAATCTGAGGGAGAAGGCAGAGGAGCTGCAGCACAAGGTGAGTCAGAACCTACCAGAAGCTACCAGAACCAGCGTTAGAACCTCGGAGTAGTGTTTGTTCTGCCATCAGGTCTGCAACACTAGCAGGAAATCCAACCCACACTCTGCTGATATGAAATGGTGTCTGAACTGGTTGATCAGCACTATCAGAAAGGTCCAGATTAACCTGAGGGTTCATGTTCTCCTGCAGGCCTTGAAGGTCATCGAGCAGCTGCAGGGCAGCAAAGGTCTGAAGGAGAAGACCGATCACGGGCAGCACAAGGTGGGTCAGAACAAAATTTCGTAGCAGTAAGAACCAGTGTAATTTGATTTGCTTTGACATTAAATTCTTGAACCAGCAAGATATATTCTGCCAAATGTGGGTACATTTACTGGTTTTGACCAGCTTAAACCAGTAAAACCAGTCACTGCAGTTGTTTTGATTCCTGTTTAAATGAATAAAAATCCAGAATATTCTGATTATTCTCAGTCCTTGTCCTCCTGTGTTCAGGCTACAGCGGAGGAGATGGAGATACAGGTGGGTCTGGAGAACTGCTGCCAACGTCTGGACGTCCTGGACAAGGCAGTGGTGAGTCTGCAGGGCTGCACTCTCACCTGTGGGGGTACTCTAGACAAAGCTTCTGCAGATGGTCTCTGTTTCTGATTTCTACTGGAATCTGGAGGCTATTGTCGCAGAGCAGAACCGGATCCATGAACAGGACCTGAAGGAGGTCAGAACTTCTCTCATTCTGTGTTATGGTTCCAACAGGAGTCCATTCAGGAACTCTTCCAGATGTATCCGGACCCAGAGGAGCTCAACCAGTGTGTGACCTGGGTCCAGTTGGTTCAGAGGGACATGGAGGTTGAGAAGGTAAGGAGAAGAACCTTAGAGAGGCACCAGTTCAGTGAACTGTTCGTCCCAAAGGGATTCACTTTATATATCCAAAAACAACCAGTTCTGATGACAGATCTGGGAATTAGTCAGGAAGTACTGTGCACTTCTTCGTTCCATCAGTGGAAGTTACCCTCAGATCTGTGTTTCTGCAGGACCTGGAGACTTCAGAGGTTCTGGACTGGCCCGGTTTGATAGAACAGACAGGACCTGAGCCCTCAGCGCTGTACTCCGCTGGCCCTGCGCTGACATCTGGCACTTCTGCGCCAGCCTCTGGTGTACCAGTTTCATCCCCAGGTGCCTCTGCACCATCCTCCCATCCCGCAGCACCGTTTTCCGGTGACTCTGCAGTATCTTCTGGTACCACTGCGCCGTCCTCCGGAACAACTGTGCTGTCAACCAGTGTCTCTGCGCCACCCTCAGGTTCCTCTTCACCATCCTCTGGTGTCTCAGTGCCGTTGTCTGGTGGTCCCCTTCACCCAGAGAGCTCCCCCCTGTCTGCTGCTCCACCTTTTCCAAGCATCTCTGCTGAGGATCGGTCCTTGGAAGCAGCAGCAGACTCCACTCAAGCCTCCTCTGATGGGTCTGAAGGCAGAACAATCGCTGGGGGCCAGGGCAGCGCCACAGAACCACAACCTGTGACCTCATCTGTCCTTTCAGGCTCCACCCCAGAGACTGTACCACAACTTGGAGCCCAACTGGAAATCCAACCTGGAGCCCAACCTGGAATCCATCCTGGAGCCCAACCTGGAGCCCAACCTGGAGCCCAACCTGGAGCCCAACCTGGAGCCCATCCTGGAGCCCATCCTGGAGCCCAACCTGGAGCCCATCCTGGAGCCCAACCTGGAGCCCATCCTGGAGCCCATCCTGGAACCCATCCTGGAGCCCAACCTGGAGCCCAACCTGGAGCCCATCCTGGAGCCCAACCTGGAGCCCATCCTGGAGCCCAAACTGGAATCCCACCTGGAGCCCAACCTGGAGCCCAACCTGGAGCCCATCCTGGAGCCCATCCTGGAGCCCAACCTGGAGCCCATCCTGGAGCCCAACCTGGAGCCCATCCTGGAGCCCAAACTGGAATCCCACCTGGAGCCCAACCTGGAGCCCAACCTGGAGCCCATCCTGGAGCCCAACCTGGAGCCCATCCTGGAGCCCATCCTGGAGCCCAACCTGGAATCCATCCTGGAGCCCAACCTGGAGCCCATCCTGGAGCCCAACCTGGAGCCCAACCTGGAGCCCATCCTGGAGCCCAAACTGGAATCCATCCTGGAGCCCAAACTGGAATCCAACCTGGAGCCCATCCTGGAGCCCAACCTGCTAAGGTGACTTCCAGCGTCACTCCTGCGCCTTCTGCAGGGATCCGTGGAGATCTGAAGAGACCTTCAGAAACGCCTGCTGTTCGGCACCAGTGTTTGCAGATGGAGGAGTTTTTGAAGAACATCAGGAAGTTACAGGAGAGGGTCGCCCAGCTAGAGGCCCACACAAGGATTCTGGAGGAGAAGAAGGTGGACTGGGCCGGGTTGGCCCAGTTTATCAGCTCCAGAGGTGATGTCAGAGGTTAGCTGAACATCTCCAGGTCGTTTCACTAGGCGCTCTGCCCAGGTGACCAGGTGTTTTCTCCTCAGATTCTCCAGAAGTCCCTGGCAGCACGGCGGGTCAGGTGGAGAACCTGAAGACCGAAGACAAGAAGGTGAGAACCTGCAGCTCCACTCAGCCTCCCATCACTCTGTTCCGGTTCTGGTTCTGATGGGCTGACGTGTCTTCTGAAGCCGGAGCATCTGGAGGACGTGTCAGGTAACCTTGTGAGCCGGGAGACGGGCATCAGCGCAGCGGCAGTGGCAGCAGCAGCGGCAGCAGCAGCGGCACATCGTCCTGATCCAAGGATTAAAGATCTCACTCAGCAGGTGTCTGACCTCAGGTAAAGATCGAGAACCTGACACCTGTCCCACCAGGTAGACCAGGTGTTGGTCAGGTGGGCTGCTCTCCTGTGCAGGTCTTCCCTGGTCCAGGTGGAGCAGGAGGTGGAGCTCCTGAAGGAGAAGCAGGCTCAGAGTGAGGAGAGAGCTGCTGAACATCTGCAAGACCAGGTCAGAGGAGAACCTTCTTCCTACCATCCTGAACCCTTCCTCCAGGCTAACCTCTGACCTCTGCCCTCAGCTGAACGACCTGCGGGGGACGTTGGAGGACACCATTGTGTCTCTGACGTCCCAGCTGTCCAGCAGCCTCCAGCAGGAGGTGGAGCAGGAGACGGAGAAGACAGAGGAGGCGGAGGAGGCGGGAGAGGAGGAGGAAGAGGAGGAGGAAGAGGCATTCAGCAGCTCGGTGGAGGTGGGCCGGAAGCTCAGCCTGCTGTTCCAGAACTATGAGCAGCTGGAAGACACGGTCAACCTGCTGGTCCAGCAGCAGCAGCAGGGCGCAGCTAGGGACGGCCTGGACGAGGACCGAGACATGGGCAGGGTCAGTCAGGGACAGGGACAGGGACAGTGGTGTGTCTGCCACAGGGACGCGGCCGGATCTTTATGGACTCTCCGTGTCTGTGTTGGGGTCAGAGCCTGGACCTGGTGTACGACGTCCAGAGGGCCATCCAGGAACTGCAGGCCGAGTGCGAGCGCCTGCAGGAGGCAACCAGGAGTCTGCATGAGGACAACCAGCAGAAACAGGGACACATCGAGGTAGGCAGGGCCGACACCTGGGTACTGACGAGCTGGACCACAGACGCTTTACTGACGGCGGACCGACTTTGCACACCTGGACACATCGTCCACCTGGAAACACTCAGTGATGGCGGCTGCTTCCACAGGAGCTCTACAAGACGGCAGAGGAGCTGCAGGTGAAAAAGGCCGACAAGCTGATGGTGGAGAGCGAGATTGTGAGTTCTGCTCCTGGCTCTGGTGGCCTTGAATCGCTAGTTCCAGTGGAGATGCTGTGAGCTGCATCGGCGGCCGATGACGGGTTCACTGTCCCCTCAGAAAGCGGACAAGCTGGCCCTGGACAGCAAAGTGAGCCGTCTTCAGTTCGACGCGGCGACGGAGCAGCTGACCTCCATGTTCCATGAGCTGCTCAACAAGATGACGGGTCAGGAGCATGACTGGCACCAGCTGGTGGAGAAGCTGTCCACCGACATGGAGCTCAAGGTACCAGCCATCACTAGAAACCCAGCTCGGCTCTGGTCCGGTGCGGAGGTTTCTGATCCGTGTGTGTGCAGCTGAACCGAATGGAGTTGGACTCGGTGAAGCTGCAGCTGGAGGAGCGCTGGCGCAGCATCCTGAAGAAGCTGCAGACGCAGAGCGCGCCACTGGAGGACGACGCCGCCGGCATCAGGAAGTGAGTCTGGCCGGTTCCGGTCCGAAGTTCCGTTCATTATGGAACGATATGATTTGAACCGTCTGTCAATCCTCCAGGAAGCTGCTGGAGCGGTTCCACTGCCTGTCCTGTGACCGCGTCATCGTGAAGCAGACCCCCGGCCCGTGAGTCGACCCAGAAACCCTGGTTCTGTTGTCGTGGCATCCTGTCCCTTTAATGTGACATCACAGATCTGTCTCCTTCCACAGCATCGTGCCAACGCTGCCGACGTTCCCTCCTTTCCCCCTGCCGAAGTCCGCCCGGCCCTGGACCATGGAGCAGATCCGTCAGCACTACCGCAGGTGGGTCCGGCACCAGAACCAGAACCTCGGCCAGTCCGTCCCACATTCTGTCCCAGCAATAGTTTTCTATCAAGGTTGATCTGAAAAGTGCGGCCTGCATGTCGGTCTGCCCGACTCCACCACGCTTTTTGGATTTTTCTCAGTGAATTGTTTCGTCGGTTCTGCCATATTGGACTTTCAGAACCAGCTGTGTGTTGTGATTTCAGTCTGACGCCCGGAACCAGCCAGCGCCGGGTCCAGCTGCAGAAGAACCACGCTGACATGCTGCGGCAGTTAAACAGCATCGAGCGCCAACGCCGCCTCCGCCAGCGGTGAGTCAGGGCGCCTGTTCTGACCCGGTCCATTCCCAGATCCACAGCAGAACCTGAGGTCGGGACCGGCTCTAACCTCCTCCCGGTCTCTGTGCAGCCCCAACCAGGTCGCCGAGTCGCCAGCCCGACCGGCCGGTGTGTCGCACACCAGCACGTCTGCGAGTCAGCGCCGCAGCGGCCCGCAGCACCACCGACTGTCGATCCGGGCCGAGGACCTGATGCAGGTGCGGTGGTAAATTTATTTTCCGGTTCGTCCGTGAAGCCCGTTCGCCTGTATTCATGCACCCGCCGCGCTCTTCACTCCGGCAGGAGGAAGGCTGCCGTAACCCTGGACAACAGCCGGTCATTTAAAGGAAGCTGATTGGCCCCCTGAAAAACGATAAAAAGCCAGAAATTATCACAACTCAATGAAATACCAGGCCGAACTTTAAAATTGGACTTTATGCTGCTAACACTTAGCAACAACTCAGAGGCGGAACATGGTGCACTAAATAACAAAACATAATCTAAGAAAGCTTTGAGGCAAGAAGGGGCCCAGCAGGGGGCGCCTCTGTCTGACAGCTGTGGCTACTATCCAGTAGCTCCACCATCAGAGGAGCAATGACTGACTTCCTGTTGCTATGGTTACGCGTCATAGCAACAGAGCAAGGTATAAAAGGTTTCAGCAAAAATCAGTCCAGCTACACAGACCCCAATACAAGAAGGAACGATTGTCTAAAAAAAGCAAGTTTTCCCCCATAAAGGCAGGAACAGAAAGTAACTGATCTACCCAGCCTGTCACCTGAGTAACCTTTGACCTCTGGGTTCCAGGAAGCAGACATCATTGGACGAGACGGACGGATCTACAAAGGACGCTTCAGCATCGGCCAGCTGAAGAGCCCAGAAACCAAGCTGCCCGACATCGTCTCCAAAGACGGTGGGTTCTACTGAGTCTGGACCCGGCTTCGGTCCTTCTGGACCCAGCTCCGGTCCATAGTTTAGAGCTCTCTTTCTGACGGCTGCAGGTAAACTGAAGGGGAAGACCAGGAGCATTCCCAAAGCCCCCGCTGCGTCTCCGGAGGCGGAGCTGAGCCCTCTGGCCACGCCCCCGTCTCTCAGCACCAAAAGCCTGCAGCCGAGCCGACCAGGTGAGACCTGGAGGTCCGGTTTTGGTCCGGTTGGTCTTAGCCAACTCTAACACCATGCTGTCTTCTCCTCTGCAGCCTCCAGCGGTTCTAGTCCGGACTGGGCCGTGTCGCCTCTGGGCTCCGTCAGTCCACTGTCAGCGGCAGAGAGCGAGCCGCTCGGCCTGTAGGGGGCGGCGCTGAGCCGAAGCGCTGCTACTATTATTTTCAGATCAGTTCAGGAATAAAGCTCACTGAACACGTCTGATGGGTCCAGGAGGTTCTGTTACGTATTAATACATGGTGGTTCTCCCAGCTGTCGATCATCAGAGGAAGTTCACGGCTACCAGCAGCTTCCTGTTGCCAGAAACACCAGGCGGCCGCCAAGAGGGTTCTGCTGTGAAAGCCTAGTTCCAGTCTGGTTCCAGTCCGGTTCCAGTCCGGTTCCAGTTTGGTTCCACTCCAGTTCATGTCTGAACACAGATCAGATTTTTTAACGCGACCCAGACCACTTGCATTTCCGATTCTATCAGAGCATTCCTAATGTGACATGTGACCCCTCTGACCGGAACGTCATTCATTGTCGACATACGTCACCGTCCTGCGTCGTGAAACGGGAAGAAAAGCAACAGCCATGGCGGACGACGCTCCACCGTTAGCATCCTCATTTACTGAGCTCTTCTTTGTGGCGCTTGACAAAATACTGAGCACACTCTCTATGTGTGATGTCATGGCGCCCTCTACTGGGCATGTGGGCACTTTCAGGTTGTTTACAGTTCAGGAGATCTGTCATCAGAACTGGTTGTTCCTAGAAGCTGAAGTGTGAATATGGCCTAAATTTCTAATTTTTCCATGCAGAGAAGCTGAAATCTTTTATTTGGTGATAAAACAAACGATTCTGAGCTTTTGTTTTTATTTCACCACGGGTCAGATTCAGGTTCTTGACCTGGAGCCTCACGCTAAAATGGCGTACGCACAGAAAGTGTGTAGCGCCATATTTTACGCACAAGTTGGCATGAAAATGAACGTGGTGTGAAAGTTTGCATAAATATATGCAAATTTTTGACCTGCGGTGAAAATGTGCGGCTGTAACACAAACATTTTTTGAGGACAATAAGAAACTAGATGGCGCCAAAACTCACCTAAACACACAGAAACCTGACTACAGTGTTTATCACGACTTTAATATTTTATCGTTTAAACGATGAAACTGAACCCGTTTATCCTCAGACAATAAGCCAACAGAAAATACAGAAAATAGAAATAAAGGATGTGAAAACCTCAGTCCAACGTCAATAATCATGTTGCTCAGTTTGAGTCTCATAAAGATGAAACTCCTGGTATGAATGAATCTATTTATTGTCCCTAAAGAGAAACCAGGGCTGATCAGACAGTTTGATTATTGATCAGGTGTGGAGACAATCACAGGTCCATCAGTAGCTGCATCCAATCAGATGTTCAGTCAGAACAGCTTAACGAGGTTTCACTGCTCGTTAGGGCTGGACTGGCCCAGACGGTTGTTACTGAAATGATATTTTCAGTTGATAACTTGATGGATGTTAAAACTGAGAGACATATTTTAATTAGTCGTGTTTATTGAAATCCTGGCTCTTCCATAGATGAGTTTAGTAAGAAAATATTAGAGACGTATGAAAGGCACAATGAAAAGTTTCCTTTTATTTGTGGAGATTTTCACATTGATTTGTTGAAATTTAATGAAAAACTAAAATGACAGAATTTATAAAACAGTGTTTGGTTTAGTTTTCTGTCCATTAATATTAATAACAGCATCATTGACTGATAATACTGTTAGTTCAATGTGAAAACAAAAAGTGGATTGTTGGTCATTTGCCATGTTTACTATGTTGGATATTAATAATTAGTTTAATTATCACAAAGCAAATGACTAATTTAGTTAGAATAAAATCACAGGAAGCTGTGGAAGAAATAAAAGCAGAATTATTAAACTAATTATTAAACTATAATTAGACAAATGTTCATGTTGATGATGTTAACCGGTCATATAATATGGTTTTGGAAATATTTCTAAGAATTTATAATCATTATTGTCCCCTAAAAGAATAAACATCAGAAATAGATCGACTCCCTGATTTGGCTTGTAAAAAGAAAAACAAGTCAGAAGGATTTCATCAGGAGCCAAACTCAGGAAAAATATAAAATAGATAAAAATAAGTTAACATCAGTGCTGAGAAAGCAAAACATAATTATTATGATATACTGCTGCAAAAACACAGCAGTGATATTAAGGGTAGTTGAAATACAATTGATAATATTACACAGTGGTGCAGTTGGTAGAGCTGTTGCCTTGCAGCAAGAAGGTCCTGGGTTCGATTCCCGGCCCGGGGTCGTTCTGCATGTTCTCCCTGTGCATGCTGGGTTCTCTCCGGGTTCTCCGGCTTCCTCCCACTGTCCAAAAACATGACTGTCAGGTTAATTGGTCTCTCTAAACCAAAGGTCACCAACCTTTTAGAGACTGGGAGCTGCTTCCCGGGTCCAGAGCAACATGAAGGGCTGCTGGTTTGATTCAGACATAAATATTGTTGTCTCAGCCTTTATAACAATATTAATATATGTATATATGATCATATTAATGTTAGGGATTACTGACAATAGTTATCAGTAATAATTTACCATGGCAGATATGGTTCATTACTATCATGTGATCAGAAGTTCTTAGTTCAGAGTTGTGAGTTTGATTCCCTGTTGGAGATTTTCTGTCTGATTCTAAATTGTCCAAAGTGACTGAGAGTCTGGATTGTTGCAGCTGCAGCTGAACATCTGGAGGCACTGAGAGATTTTCCTTTAAATACAAACAGAAAAGTTATTATTATTTTATTATCCAACCCTCTTTACTATTAACTAAACTGTGGAGAGAAGAGAAAGTTATTTTGTGCCAAAACATTTTGTATGTAGCACATCAGTGGGGGTCAAAGGTCAGCCAGAGCCTGAATCTTATTGGTCAGTTTGCTTTTTCTGTTGGCTAAAAATGATGAGTGGAGTTTGAATCTCCTGTTGTTCTAAGATCCTGAGTTTTTACAGTGTGCGGTTCTGTTGGGTCGTCGGTTTATTTGCTTTTTTTGGTTTCATGAACCTAAAAGCTGACGGGTCGCCTGTTGAAACCAGGAGATGTCAAAATAAAAATGTCCGACAGATCAGAAGGTAAAACTAAACCACTAAAGCAGAACACACTTTGTTTTATTTTATTTTAACACTGTCAGGTTCAAACACCTATCAAAGACAAAATTAATTAAACACAAGAAAGACAAGAGAGATGGATTCTGAATACTCGCGAGGAGAACAGACAGAGATGTGCTTTCAGTTACAATCTACCGCTCTGAAATCACATATGCCTGCTCCTCTCTTTTATTGCATTTAGGATCCCTCTCATATTGGGCGCTGCAACTCTCAAAGGGCGGGGAAAACAAATCACCACATAGTTGCAGCGCTAATGACAATCACTATCTAGACACATGTTATCTACACACTAGATTCTTCTGTTCCAGGCACGGCGTCGAGCAGAACAAGTTGTATGTCTTCACGGCGACGGCTTTGTTGCTATCTAACAAGTCAAGGAGAGCAGAGTTTCCGGCCGGGCCGCAAACTCTGCTGGAAGTGGTTGTCACTGCTTTCTCTCAGGAAGGCCTCAGGAAGGAATCAAAGTTATTCAATATACCCAAACATTCTTTATACTAAAATTAAAATGAAGTAAAAGCATATAAGTAAAACATTATAAAGATATAACTATAAGACTACATGAACAACAAATAATTTGATAATACCAATAATACAATTTACCCAACAAACACAAACGATGTTAAATAATAAAGACATGGAAGTGAAGCATATAAACCCAGTAGATCCACATCCAGAGGAGGATGTAGATTCCAGGTCCAGGTGGTGTCAGAGTCCAGAGGAGCAGAAGGTGAAGCAACAATGTTTGATTCATTGGGAACGTTTCCACTAGATTAAATGGTTTAACCCTCAGTTTTAGCTCCACGCTCAGGAAGAGCAGCAGAGGTCAGTTAACTGGTGACCCATCAGCTCTGCAGGTCAGGAAACATCAAAGAAGCTCATAAACCAGCGACCCAACAGAACCGACCCGGTAAAAAGGTCCACTGGGATCCAAACCACTCTTAGAACTACAGAAGGTTCAAACTCTGATCATTCAGTTTTAGATTACAGAAAACACACCAAATAAACAAAAGCAAACTGACCAATAAGATTTAAGCTTTGGCGTGACCTTTGACCCCCACAGACTCAGACGTGAACTACGTACAAGATCTTTATTTTCTCCACAATTTTGTTAATAGTAAAGAGGGTTCATAATAAAAATGTTAGAAATTATTCTTTTCTTTTTTCACTTCAAGGAAAATCTTAAGGTAGGCCAGTGTTTCTCAATTCCGGTCCTCACGCCCCCCTACCCTGCATGTTTTTGGTGTTTGAATATGTGGGTGATTAACAGGCTCCTGCAGTACTTGGTGGCTGCAGAAGACGTCATGCAATCATTTGAATCAGCTGCTCTGGAGTAGAGGTACATCTAAAACATGCAGAGCAGGAGGCCTGAGGACTGGAATTGAGAAGCACTGAGGGAGGAGCCTGCAGGCGCTGCTGCCCTCCGATAAAACCCTGCAGGCGTCTGCACAGTTCTGAACTTTAACCATAGAAAAGAGTTTTATGCATAAAGCAATTTATTTAAAACATTTTTTATAATTAACTTAAAAAAAATCTAAATATAAACAAATGTTATTAACTCAATGTAAAACATTAAATTAAATGTAACAGGAGGCACCATTAGGGGTCGCTGTCTCTACAGCCTGAGCCTCCATAAAAGGGAAGCTAGAAGGATGGTGGCGAAGCATCAATCTCCTGTGTCAGACCAGTTTTGTGTTGTTTGTTGTTTGCTGGCTGTGGACCGCAGTGCTGATGGTGTTCAGGTGGTGGCGTTACCTGGGCGTGGTTGTTCGACGCCACAAGAAGGTTTTATACTTGGTCTCCTTTAATGAAAACTAATTGTATGTTTATATATTGTTTTTATTTGTCAGGGTTGCACCAGATCGGCTACTCCAAGGTTTGAACTGGGAGTGTTGATTTATGCAGGTAGCCAGTGTTTTAATGTGTTTTAGGTTGATTTGATTAAAATGATTTAATAAGCATTTAACAATTTTTGTGTTTTTGTTTTACAGTTTTTGCACTGCCTCCTGCTGTCCTTTTAGCGTTTGGTTTTCCTTTGTTGTTAGGATTGTTTTCTTCTTGTATTTGTGAGGGCGGGTTAACAACCTGTCATTTATTTTGTTGGTTTTGTTTAATTGTCTGTTTTGGTCACTTCCCTGAATATTTCTATCTCGTTTGGTGTGATCCCCATGTCAGGTTGACAACGAACGGATGAAGTTAGTGGGGAATCCTTTTTATCTATGCAACAATAAATATCAATAATTAACTTAATTCTGGTTGTTGTTTATTGTGCTTTGGCTAATCAAGGCTATAACATAAATCATTTCTTTGGCAGTGCTCCCTAATGACAATGGCTATTTTTAGAACTTGCTCTGCGGTCGACTGACAAGGTCCCATCGGGCGACTGGGGGCCTGCGGGCCCCGTGTTGGTGACCCCTGTGCTAGAGCTTTGAATGCTAACTACATGCTAGGGCTTTGAACGTGCTACATGGCTCCATACATTGTAACCATTTTTCATTGAACAGAACCAGCTCACATGGTTTTATTTTCTAAAACTTTATTGCTAAGCTTTTCTCAAACAGTTTCCTATAAACACAGGAAGTTTTTAAATCTTAGAAAATCCACCATAAAGTTTCTCTTTGATGCTCAGATTTGCTCCATAAAACACTGGAAACACACTAGAGATAACCAGACCCGGGTGGTTCTGGTTCCGGCCCGGGTGGTTCTTCACACCAAATCAGAATGTCTTTTATTAAACATAGAAATAAAGTTCAACAGCAGAATTAAAAGTATGGAAACTCAGGAAGTCCAAACTAAATGAAGAATTGGATCAATTTGTCTCCATGGCAACAGAACCAGGCAGGTTCAGGAATTTTGACCCGACCCGGAAACTAAAACCTGAAAATGTTCATGTTCACCGTTCCTCTGACCTCTGACCTCTGACTCTGTCATAGCCAACATTCAGCATGGAGGAGAACCGGAGCGGTTCTGAACATCTGGACCCAAGCGGCTCCTAGTTGTTGAGCGAACAAAAGTTTGGTTTGGTTCCGTGTCCGACCCGGGTCCAGGACAGTAGAACCAGGTTGTGTTCTGATGGATCCGCTTTCAGAAAGTTTGGGAAAAAAAAGGAAATAAAAATCAATCTGAAGCAGAACCGGGTCCGAACCCAAAACCTCATGGGTTCTGCTGGACCTCATGGCTCTGGGTTCTGAGTCCAGCGGACCGAGTCAGAATCCTCACAGAACCTTCCGGACTCTCCAGGAATCCGTGGTTCCTGGTTTCCATCCAGCAGAGACCGGAACCGACCCGGTCCTCATCTCGGGCCGAGGCGCGCCGATATGGCGGCCGGCTGCTAGGGGCCGCCGGGCGGCGGTGCAGCTGGAGGTGACCTTGATGGTGACCTGTGGGGGGGGGAGGCAGCCAAGGGGGTTGGTCGGTGGGGGGGCGGCGGCGGCCTGTGGGAGGCAATCTGACGCCCGCAGCCTGGAGAACATGGCGATGGCGTCCGGGAAGTTAGGGGGCGTGGCCGGCGTGTTCCTGGGCGTCACCGTCTGTGGGAGGAGACAAACAGTTAGAAGCAGCTGCCCCTCCCCCACTCACTGCTGCCCCAGGACAGATGTGAAAACCTTTTCTACATCAGCAAAGTCTGAAGACCAGCTGCTGGTGCAGAACTTTGACTCCAATCACTGAACAGATGCTTAGATAAATGTGTGGATGTGCCAAAACTTTCTCCAGCTGAACAAAAACAAAACTGAAGTTGTTATTTTTGGACCTAAAGAGGAACGATCTAGAGTTATAGATCTAGAGTTATAGATCTAGAGTCATAGATCTAGAGTCAATGCACAGCTTCAGTTATTACAACTGAAAACCAGCGATCAGCCCGAAACCTGGGAGTAGTGATGGACTCTGACCTGAACATTCAGAGCCACATATAGACAGTTACAAAGTCGGCCTTCTATCACCTGAAGAACATTTCCAGGATTAAAGGACTAATGTCTCAGCCAGATCTAGAGAAACTCATCCATGCATTTATCTTCAGTCGTATTGATTATTGTAACGGCGTCTTCACAGGTCTGTCCAACAAATCAATCAAACAGCTGCAGCTGATCCAGAATGCTGCTGCTGGAGTTCTGACTAAAACCAGGAAGATAGAGCACATAACACCAGTTTTAAAGTCTCTCCACTGGCTCCCTGTAGATCAAAGAATAGACTTTAATATTCTGTTGTTAGTTTATAAATCACTGAATGGTTTAACACCACAATACATTAAAGATCTGCTGCTGCTGTTGTATCAACCTTCCAGAACTCTCAGGTTCTGGTTCTGCTTAGGCCTGTCGCGATATACCGTAAATCGATTAATTGTACAATAAAAAAAACCTATCGACGTCATTTAATTAATCGTCCATATCGTCTCTGCCTGTATTTTTCTCTTTCTATTGATGGCGCTGGATGTGAAGGCTCAACTCCGGTGCTATCCACTGACCCCTCCCTTCCTCATTTTTTAGGAAGGGAAAAATGAGAAGTGAGGAGGAGTGGACTATTACATCAGGTAGTCAGCGCGCGCATCATTTTGTACTGCTGCAGCTTTAGAGCCCCGTGAGGAGTTAGCAAGGTAAAGAAACACTATCTCATATTGGGGGAGGAGGGACTCGAAATGGAACTGGTTTCAAAGCCGAACGCAACTGCCGCAGTGTGGGAGTATTTTGGATTCAAACCAAATGACCAAGGCGAACCGCTGAACCTTTGCGAGCCGGTATGTCGCATTTGTCATAAAACAGTAGCAACTAAGAGCAGCAATACAACCAACTTGTACGTGCACCTAAAGCACAACCATCCAGTAAAGTTTTTCCAGCTGAGGACGAAAAGTAGCTACAACCGGTGGCCCGTCTTCGTCTTCAAGTTCGGGACACACCACCGTCATTGAAACATTTCATCGACAGGAAGCGTACAAAAAGGACGGCGCAAAGTGGTGCGCGCTCACAGACAGCGTAGTTCGCTTAATTGCTAAAGAGATGCTCCCATGTAATATTGTTGAAAAGCCGGCATTTCGAAAAATGTTGCAAACATTTGATAGACGGTACGAAATCCCCGGAAAAACATGCATATCACAAACGGCAATTCCACAACTGTACAGCAGTATTAAAGAGGACATACTGAAGGAGATAAAATACATTTCATTTTACTCTGCTACGTCGGATATGTGGTCAAGTTCAAATATGACCCCTTATATGAGCAAAACCATTCACTATATAGCTGCTGACTGGACCCTGCACTCTAAATGTTTAGAGACCAGAAATGTCCCAGATAACCATACTACTGACATCCTGGGAGAAAACCTGAAATCTGAGTCCATTTTATTTTTATTTCTGCTTGTTTTATTTTATTAACCAGTTCCAGTGTTGAGTGTTCTTTTGAAAATAAAGGGTATACATCTTTGGCAAGAAATCGCATGCATTATTTCGTCATTTCCATTAAATCAGTGTAAAAAGGTCTTCTGACAATACTATCGTCTATCGCAATAGTTTTTTGAGACAATTAATCGTTCAGCAAAATTTGATATCGTGACAGGCCTAGTTCTGCTCTGCATCCCCAGAACCAGAACCAAACGAGGAGAAGCAGCATTCAGCATCTATGCACCAAAAATCTGGAACAAACTTCCAGAAAACTGTAAAACAGCTGAAACACTGACTTCCTTTAAATCTCAACTAAAACCACACTTGATTAGAGTTTTATTAGAAACGTTATCAATTATAAATTTAATGATGGAATCTGACTTGATGTTGTTTTTATTGTTGATTCTATGTTGCATTGTGTTTCTGTTTGATTCGATGTAAAGCTCTTTGAAATGCCTTGATGCTGAAATGTGCTATACAAATAAAGTTTGATTTGACTGCTAGCCCCGCCCACGGATTAGCTCCGCCCACTGGATAGCCCCGCCCACCAGGTCATGTCTTAATGTTTGCTGTTCCAGCTCAGAGATTCGTCTTTATTAAGCGACATTTCAGAAACAATCGGACCCGGCAGATCGGGTTTCACAGATTGGATAGAAACTCTGTAGAGGGCCGTGGAGACTGAAGCGGCGCCCCCCGCCGTCTCATTCCGGTACTGCAGCCTCTGACTGTTCACCACCACAACTGAACCGACACAGATGACCCGGTTCGGCCGTGTGGTCAGGTTGGTTTTGCTGGGACCTGAACCCGACCTGTGAGTCGGACTCGTTGTAAAGCGATGATGAGGTCTTTCTTGTTGGTACCATACACGGTTCTGTTCCAGGTTTCTGACGCTCCAAACAGAACCACCAACTCTGACCGGTTCTGGTGCGATCCGAATGGCTGGGTTTCTGGTTCTGGAGGGGATGAAGCAGCTTCTTACCATCTGATGCTGACCCGGAACGTTGGCCTCCTGGAAGAAGGAGCTCAGCGCCGTCTGCAGACACAGCAACACAGCAACATCAACATGGACCCAGAAACGGGTCCCTGACCTTTGACCTCTGACCTCAAGACTACCAGCTTTACTTGAAGTTTCAGAACCTTCTGGTCCAGCTGGAGATCAAAGGTCCTTCAGGTGAATCACATGTTCAACCAATAACTGAACTGTTCTTCCCTCTGATCCGTATCAGAGCCGAACAGTCAGTAAACGGTTCCTCCCCGGTTCCAACTTTTGTTTAGAGGGAAGGTAAATCGGTGGATCTCTCCGGGCTAATCAGGTTCTCAGGCGGATCCGGATGTCGGAGAACTGTTCCTGCCATAAATCCCGGATCATCCAGCACGGATTGACTCGCTTGCAGAATGTAAACAAAGGCGGCCATTGGTGGTAATACCGCGTCCTCTCAGTGGCTAATGTTAGCTTGAGCAGCAGCGTGGTCCGAACCTGAACCGCAGAACCGATCCCCTGTTAGTCATTCTTGTCGGTCCGCTTCGAAACCCGAACCCACTCCCGATGATCCCGTGACAGGAAACGGGCTTAAAGCCTCCGCTATCCGAACTCACCTCGAACTGCCAGTGGGCCGCCTGGAGGAGCTGCTTGGCCTGATCGGCCGCGCATCCGGCCGCCAACACGAACTGGTTGATCATCACCTGGTGCCTCAGCTCCTCCATGTTCACCGACATGGCGCTTCCGCCTGTCAGAAAGCCAAACTGGCGAGAAACCCGTCGGTGAACCGGGACAAACCGCAGCGACTCCCTGCAACTCGATGGCCGTCCGCGTTCTGCCGGGGCCCGAAGCAGCAACAACAAAGAGCTGCTCGCTGCTGATTGGCCCGGAGAGCAAGAAGCTGGAGCAGAGAGGTGCTGATTGGCTGTCACAGTAAACAGATTAACCTCTGTGAATTTGGTTTTATTACAGGGGGACTAAATTCATGGGCGGCGTCAAGAAATCTGATCGGAATTATGAAGCGACCCGCCCGTTTGGATGATCCGGTGAAACTACAGAAGGTCCCTCCTTCGGTCCGTTAAAGTGACGTCGTGTGTGAGTGGATGAAATCATAGAGCTGATTGGCTGCTTTGTCCAAGTACACCTCGCTGCAGCAAACAGGAAGGGGCTCTACCAACAAAAGGTCTCAGAATTGGACAGTAATGATAAAAATGTGAATTATTGCTTGTATCTGTTTAACATTCCTGGTTATTCTTCTGTGAACCTAATTAATTTGTTCGTTATTGACTTTTGCTCAGTTAAATTTCTTATGTATACATTGTAAATGGTATTTTCATGATAGTTGATCATATTGTTTTTTTATGTCATTTCTTTTGTTCTTCCTATAATTGATGGATATATATAAATATTATTTATAAAGTATAAAGGTATTGTTTATGTTACCTAATTAGCTCTACATCCTGAAGAAAATGGGAAAATATGGTGTTTTAGATGAACACCATATTTTTCATCTAAAACTGGTGAAAATATGGTGTTCATATTTTCACCATATGAACACCATAAGGTGTTTCCAGTAAAAGATATTTACGTTTCCAGTAATGGTGAAATTAATAGTAAATAATACAGACTTTGTGGTTTTGTGATTTAGTAATGTAATTATATTAGTTGTGTTACCACCCCACGCCACTAGAGGCAGTATCAGGCCCGAAAAGATGCAACTAAGGAGCAGATTTAGAAGTTCACAGAAAGCAACAAAATTTAAGAACTGTGAGCTGAGCTGAAGTAAATAAAGGAGAGAGAAGTTCAAATACATGCGGAGAGTGATTATCCTTCCTAAAGGTGAGGATATATCACAGATTTCAAAAGAAAATAAAAACGGGAGACCGCTGATAACATAAGAAATAGCGCCCCTTTCACTTCCGGAGTGCAATGGTCCCATTTCCAAATAAGGTATGTGACTGACAGTGGTCCGTCCCGCCCCTTTCTGTTAGCTGCAGCGATGTCCTTCTTGTTTTGTCTGGCAACTTCATTTACGCTTAAACAAACACACTTCTCTGGAGGTTTTTAAAAGATTAAACCATAGATTTCAGTTTATTCCTCAACGTAAAATTCAGATTATGATCAAATTATTTTATGCACAAAAAGTAAAACTAGAACATTGTATAGCTTAGACTCTTGAACTGATCATTAATAATCCATTACTCTGTTTTATTTGGACAAAATATGATAAGACCAATTTTCCTTTGCCATTTTTCAAAATGGGAAAGACAAAAGAACATTTGCTTCAAGGAAGCAGATGGAAGCAATCAAACAGAGCAAACTTCATACTCTGTCCTACCGTCAACAGGAAGCTAGCATACCATCACCAACGTTAGCAGGCTGCTAGCATATCATTGCTAACATTACCAGGAAGCTAGCATACCATCACCAACGTTAGCAGGAAGCTAGCATATCATCGCTAACATTACCAGGAAGCTAGCATACCATCACCAACGTTAGCAGGAAGCTGGCATATCATCACTAACATTAGCAGGAAGCTAGCATACATCACAAAAATAAAGAAGAAGCTAGCACACTGCCACCATTTGACCTGGACCAAAACGATGGTGGCGGTGCTGGTAGGAGTTTGTCCTGCAATCTGATTGTTGCTCTGTCCGCCTGTTGCTGTGTCCTTGGGCAACAAACTTCACCCACATCGCCTGCTGGTGGTCAAGGGGTGAAGTGCGTGAAGCTGCTGCTGCTAACAACTGCTCTGGAAACATTTCTTCTCTCCAACACGTTTTCCAATAAATCTGCTGAGTTTCTGATGATTATTTGAAAAACTACATTTAGTGTCGCTTTTGAAACTCAGCTGAGAAGTTTGAACTGTGGTCTGTTGTTGGTCCGTTCTCCCAAAGTGGAACGCTCTCAAACGGAGTATAGAAAAGAACAACAACCCAATTAATTTTCAGTGAATTCAGAAACTGTGCATGGAGAGGCAGCTGGTACCATTGATCCTCCCAGCAACAAGGTCCAGGGTCAAGGTTCAAGTCCTGCCACTGGACCATAAGCCTGGAGTTAAAAGGTTCTGGCCGCTGCCGTCTCTGGATGGATTTCAGTAAAGATGGCCGCTGCAGCTCTCTGTTTAAAGCAGTAAAGATGGATTGTAAAGTTGCAGAGAGCAACAGCACAGTCAGCACATGAAGGAAACAAACAAACAAATAAACAGGAAGCTCAGCTAACAGCAACGGCTGTTAGTGGACCGTTGGCTGCAGCTTCTGACCCGGTTCTGTTTGGAGTTGGACCAGGAGCGGTGGGTTGGGATCTGATGCGTTCACTGACTCAGACTGCTTTCAGTTCATTATCATCATTTCCAGCCATTGTTTATTTTGAATTTGCCGGATGTCTCACGTTGATGATGCAACAGTCGGCTAAAATGCGACTCGGCTGTTCCGCCTGAAGATCGGACCAAACTTTGGGATTTGGAAGTTCCTCTTCCACATCTGGAAGAGGAACAGATCAGGTTTATTTTGGGAAAAGATGGGATCTGGTTGCTTTGTGCTTTGGCAGCTGGCGGTTCTCCTCACTCCAAAGTTCTCCAGGTTTCCAACATGCAGATTATCTGCAGCTTCCTGCCGCCTGGCCGTCATGCTGCCTCTAAGCAGCCAGTCAGAGCCCAGCTGCTGAGCCATGCCGCCATGTTGAGCTTTTCCAGCTGAGAAATTAGTTCAAAGCGTTGAAAACTGACAGAAAGGCAGATGATGAATTATTAATATGTTCTGGTTTTGGTCCTGTCAGACTCTAGTCTCTGTTCCCAGCTCCAGCTGGGCCCCCTGGAGAGGCCCCGGGCCTCAGGTTGGGAACCTCCCCGGTCAGCTGCAGAGTGGTTAGAAACGCAGCACCATGGAAACCGGCCGGCCAATGGGGGAGCGGGAAGCTGTTTACTGGGGGGTGTCCCGTTACCATGGTTCCGGGACAAACCTCCGTCAGCAGGTATTAAACTGGCGCCCCGGCGGAGCCCCGAGCCGCGGACACACACACGCAGAGAGGAGCGCAGACTGAAGCGGGACTGGCGCAGACTGCAGGTGTCCGTGTTTAAAGTTCACCAAACTGTTTTCTTTGGGATCTAAAAGTTTCTCTTCAAGGTGAGTTTCTGGATCCATTGGAGACTACTGGTTCCGAAGGCCTGAAATATCCAAACTGATACTTCTACTGACTGTTATTTAGAGTCAAAGTGGTGTTATTAATTATTAATGCCATAAAAGTGGCTGCTGGGTAGAGACTGGAGGCGATCAGGACATAACGGGTAAAATGTCATGAGAAAACCAAATGAGCAGATAATGTGAGTTAAGTCACATTTGAATATTTCCACCATTTTATTAGTATCATAGCTTCTAGTAGTTTCCAGCCGTTAGCAGCAGAGGAGACGCAGAGAGGTCGCTGCGGTAGCGCAAAGATATGCGTCAAACAGACATGCAGTCATTAAAACACAAAATGTTTCTCGTCTTCACTTTTAGCGGCCAGGTTGCCTGGAGGTTCGAGTCGGACAGCAGAACCGAGCCCTGTGTGGCGCAGGACGGGGAGCCATGCTGTCTCTGAGCCCAGTGGGCCCCGAGGAGCAGCGGAGCTGCGGGAGCTGCGGGGCCCCCTGCAGCTGCGGTCTGGATGACAGCCTGACCAACCTGCAGTGGCTGCAGGAGTTTTCCATCCTGGGGGCTCCGGGACCGCAGCAGGGCCAGCAGCAGCTGGGCCCCGGCGGCCCGGCCTCGCCCCTGGCCGGGGACCCGGCCTCCTGCAGCGGGTCACCGCTGACTCCCGGGAAGCCCACCGCTGCGGCCTTCAGCCGGATGCGGGCCCCGCCGGGTCTGGCGGCGCGCGGCCACTGCCCGGCCGAGGTGGATTACCGCAGCAACCCGGACATCAAGCCGCCGTTCTCCTACGCCACGCTGATCTGCATGGCGATGCAGGCCAGCCAGCACAGCAAGCTCACCCTGGCCTCCATCTACCAGTGGATCACCGACAACTTCTGCTACTACCGGCACGCGGACCCCACCTGGCAGGTAGCCGCATGACGTCACACACACCTCACACAATCCGGACTGTATGCAGACCGACAGGCAGGATGTACCTGAAGGGGGGCTGGGAGTTTATCTGGAGTCATACAGGAAGCTGATCACAGCGACCCCTGCTGGCCTAGAGGCCTTCTTGAATGACCCTGGGCGAGAGCCTCACAACCTATTAGCTGAACTCTAATAGATAATAACAGATAGTAGATAACAGATGATTACGGATGATGACACACGTTATCTGTTATCATCTGCGTTAACAGATAACAGATGATTATTTAGGCAAAAGAACAGGAGTAAAGTGCTGGTCAAAGTGTCTCCGTCATAGTTTTCCCCTCTGCAGAACATCCTAGTCAAAGTCCTCCTCTCAGCAGGATGTCCTAGTCAAAGTATTCCCTGGCAGCAGGTTTCCGGTTAGACTCTGTCTCCCTGGGAATGATTGACGCACCATTGGCTCAGCAGCTCTGACGCCGTGCAGCGTTTTGTTGTTGTCGGGCAGATAATATTTAACAGAGGTCAGAGGTCGCCTTCCGGGGGTTTTCCTGCTCTGACTCAGAATGTCTCCCTGCAGAACTCCATCCGCCACAACCTGTCGCTCAACAAGTGCTTCATCAAAGTCCCCCGCCGCAAAGACGAGCCGGGCAAAGGCGGCTTCTGGCGCATCGACCCACCCTACGCCGAGCGCCTGCTCAGCGGCGCCCACCGGACCCGACGCACGCCACCGCTGCGGGTCCACTTGCCGTCGTCGAACGAGGAGCGCTGGGACCCCCGCCTGTCTGAGGGCGGCCCGCCGGACCCCCGTGCCCGGGCCCCCGGCCGCCGCGGCGCCAAGAGGAAGTCGGTGCTGGAAACCCGGAGCCGCGCCTCCGAGGCTAGCCGGCACTGCAGCTCCCCGCTGCTCTGCGTGGACGAGCAAAGGGAGACCGGGCCCCTGAAGGGCCCCTTCGACTGGGACGGCCTGTTGGACTCGGCCCTCCGGGGTGAGCTGAGTTTGGATGGAGGCGACTCTCTGAGCCCCATCATGGCCACCGCCGACCCTCCTGCACCCAGGAGTGGCAACGACCTGGATGAGGAAACCTTCCTGGCAACCGCTTTCCTGGAGACGCCCTGGCCGGAGGACGAGGACCGCGGCGACTTCCTGGGCGGCTCCACCGTCAACCTGGACCAACTGTTTGACCTGGGAGAGCCGCTAGCCCTGGACGCTAGCAGCCGCATGGAGCCACTAGCAATGGATGCTACCAACTGCATGGAGCCGCTAGCCCTGGACGCTAGCAAATGTCTCCTCTGAAGAAAGGGTCAGTGACTAAAATTGCTCGGACGCTGCAGGGAAACGTGTCTTCCTGTCCTGTAGACTCTTGTCCGCGCCTGCTTCCTGGAGACGCCACTAGAGGAAGCAGGAAACACATGAGACAGAGTCCAACATTAAAAAACTAAATGAACAATATTTCTAAAGTAAATCTGTAGTTTATAGTGTTGTAGTGAAATTTGTTCTGACATGTTTTGTTATGAATTTGTTATGAATGGGTTCATGTTCATAGTTCAATATTTTAACATTCTGAGCTATGTTTCAACATGAACTATTTCTCGTTCAGTGGCTCATAAACTGTATTTTCATACAAATTTATAAATAAAGTCCATTTAAATAAAAACCTGCTGCTGTCATAAAGAAGCAGAAAAACTCAGGTGGAAACTTGTTCCTGAAAGATTGCAGGTTTTCCTAAAATCCTGGCTAAAGTTCCACTAAAAGCTGACATGAGGACAGACTTGATCTGTGCTGCTGGAGAGAGGTCAGAGGTCACAGTGTAACACCCTGACCACAGACTCAGATCAGACTCGGAGCTCCGTGTCGGTTGGCCTGGAGTCGGCTTAGGTGCTACACTAGCTATGCTACGCTAGCTATGCTACGCTACGCTAGCTATGCTAGCACAGTTGTCAGAGGAAACACCCCGGAGTCAGCAAGGTGATGCTTAGCTAGCAGGAGTGTGTCTCCTCGGATTCCAGAGTTTTCCAGACTGTCATGGTGTCCAGCCTGATATCTTCCTGCCATCATGGTGGCTCTCTGTCAGCTGCTTCCTCTTCCCTCATTGGCTCAGTGGGGGGGTGCAGCCCCCCTCCTCCCAGTGATGAGGAAACGATGACCTCATAATGCTGTCATGGTAACCTGAAGCAGGTGTTGCTCTGCAGGTAAGACGATCCTGCGGCTGAAATGCGACGCTGCAAACTGAAAGCTCTGGAGCAGGAAAGTATTCACACCCTCTGGAGTCCAGAAGGATGTAAAGTTCTGACCCACCATGATGATCATCCAGAACCTTTTGGACGAGCAGAGGTCCAGTTACCTCGTACTGGTCCTGGTCCTGGTTCTGCAGCCCAGCCCAGAGCACCGTACTGCTACCACCATGTCTGCCTGTAGGTTCTGCTGATAGTATCGGGTCCAGAACAGGACCTCAGATCTGTTTTGTCCAACAGGTCGGGTTCAGAGGAAGCATTTGGATCAGAACCTCTGGCTCTAATCGGTGATCCAGTAACCCGGCGCTGTGAGAATCATTGACCACAAACCGACCTCCCAGAACCTCCCAGAACCTCTGGGCCCGGCCCGTTGGCGGCGCTGCCCCCTACTTGGACCGGACCGGCAATCATTAACTGGTAGGAATGCAGGGAGGAGACTGGACCCGGGAAGAACCTCCAGAACCTCCAGCAGGAAGATTCAGCCAAACACGGTGCCAGTTCATTAACAGAACCGGCACCAACCTTCTCCTCCAGCAGAACCAGAACCAGCAGAACCTCCTGTGGTTGTTTCTGTTTGGTTCTGGTTCTGCTGGAACAGCTGCTCCCAGATTCTTCCTCCTGATTGGCTCCCACTCGGCCCAGTCGCCATGGAGACGGGCCGGCTGGGGGAAGAATCTGGGTTTACTGGGAACATTGGTTTTAATATGGACTGGGAGGACTGGAGGGAGGGAGCAGGGAAGGGCGGGAAGGGGGGCTGAGACCTGGTTCGGTTCTGGTTCGGTTTAGTCTCCCGCTGTCAGCGGGTTCTGGTCCAACAGCAGAAAACGCAGGGACTCCTTCTGTATGCGGTGTGGCGCCCCCTAGAGGACGAGTTTGGGATAAACAAACGGAGAAAATAGAAATGACCGAACTAAACGGAAAAGGTGAGTTTTTTTTCTTTAGTTTTTGTTTTTGCCAGTTTTTTTTATGGCTTCTATTTATTTATGGTGTTCATTTATTTTGTTTTTATTTTTTTCTATTTTTTCACATCTTTATTAGCCATCTTTGAAACATTGATATTGTATACAAACGTAAGAAGAAAAGAAAAGAAAAAAAAATATAAATAAAACTAAATTAAATATGCCAGGGGGATTTTATACATACAGTGACAAGAAAATCATCTAGAGAGAATTACAAGGTATTAAATTTGTGTAATAAATTTATGGTTTTCATGTCCTTTGGATTATTAGAAGACATAATGAGATGATTGTACATATTTAATTCTTTAATCAAGATGCTGAACTTCCTTTTATGTATAAAGAATTTAGCAAGAAGTATAATGAGGTTGACGACAAAAAATTAATCAGTTCTTCTTGTCAAAAGCAGTAAAGCCAGAATAACAGCTTCAAAACTGAGAAGAGTTTGAGGATAAATAGTAAGAATGAGGTTGATAATTTGGTCCCAGAGTTTCTAGTCAAAGCTCCAAAACAAATAATTCTTGTCTTCAGCCTGAGTGGGTCAGAAAGAGCAAAATGGATCAATATTTGTGTTGAATCTGTTTGGTTGGGCAGCATCTCAGTCACATCTTTAACTTTGTTAGTAAAGAGTTTATGCAACAGAAACCAAATCTTCACCAGGTGGGACCATCAGGAACCTGGAGAAACGATCAGCTGTTGGAAAAGGGAACAGACTTTCTTGTGTTTGGATTTAGACACCAGACAATTTTTAGCAACAGAGGTGTCCATTACATTGTATGAGGCGGTTCTGGCTTCTGACTGATGATGTTGTTCAGAACCATAACCGGGCCAGAGGGAACGATCGGATCCTCAGCAGCTTCTGGAAACTGAAGATGAGACAGAAATTCACAGTAACTGAACAATCCTTGGTTATTAAACAGCTGCCTTACATACATTATATTACTTGTTTTCCAGTAGTTAATGTAGACGTTTATTTTTGTATAAAATATCCTTATTATGCCTGATTATATGTTTTTGAGGAGAATATTTGTCTTTATAGATCAAAGATAGCAAACATGGTTTGGACAGTTTGACTGGGATTTTCCAGGATTAAAGTTACAGAGCAAAATAAAATCAAGATCACCCAACAGAGAGAATATATAATATTCCAAAGAAAACTGTATAATAACTGGTCAAAATGTTTACATGTGCTGTTGTCTACAGAGAGGAGAGACCAAATAAACCAAACTAGAGACCAAATAAACCAAACTAGAGACCAAATAAACCAAACTAGAGACCAAATAAACCAAACTAGAGACCAAATAAACCAAACTAGAGACCAAATGAACCAAACTAAAAAGCCCTTCTGCCTTACAGACTCTGTCCTTCCCTCAGAGTTAGATCTCTGTGCAGCCAGAACCAGAATCAGGTTCAACCAGGTTCTGGTTCTGGTAATAACAAGAGATAGGTTTTCTACACATCTACGTTTATCATTTTTGGTGATGGTGATTCCTAAATATACAACATTCTGCTTTAAGTTGCTCATAGAGGACAGAACAGAATCCTTAGTAGCAAAAAGTTCACATTTATTGACATTTAGAAATAAACCAGAGACTCTAGAAAAGATCTGAATAATATCAAGAGCTGGGGGAACTTATACTTTCTAGTTGGCTTATTAGTATATTCCTGTTGCTAAGGCGATAGCCTGAAAGGAGTTGGCCGGTAGGAGGAAGAGAAATGGAGGAACAGGATGAACTGCCTGAATCCTCCAGGAAACTGAAATCTAGATGAAGTTCCAGATTTTAACTTTATAGCTCTGTTGCCATTAGAATAAAAGTTTAAATAGCTTTAATGAAGACGGGACCAGAAAAGGTGTTTAGATGATTTCAAACTGATTTCTGATTGGTGAAGAATCTGGAACAGTATCTGAGCTTTTTGGTTCAGTTAAACTGAAAAATATAACATTTCATATTCAAACTGAAGAAGTCTGAGAAGTAGATAAGAATATAAGAAGTTTTGCACAAGATACAAAAACAATATTTCATGTAAAATAATGGATTCAATTTGATATTTGGTGGATTAATTGAATGAAAAACCAAAATATATTTAGACATATAGTATGTAAGAAAGAGCAGTGAAACTGAATACATATTTTAACGTCCTTTATTAATTCCAGATTTTCTCACAGAACTGTCTTAAATAAAAACAGAGAATATTCGGATGCAGATTTCTGACTTGATTAAAACATAAATTAATGTTTTATTTTCTTCAGATCTTCAGCAGGAGATGAGCTTTTCACTTCCAGGATTAATGGACCTAATATCACAGATAATAAACTAAAAAACTCAAAAATTAGAGAATGCTTTACTAGTAGTTTCTGTTTGTATCAAATCCAAATTTCATATCACATTTCTTTTCAAAGGTTCAAAGGGTAAAAATTAGAACAAATGATTTAAAATTTCCCAGAAAATCCATTTTAAAACCGTTCAGGTGTTTTTCCCTCTAAGGAATCCTCAGACTTCGATTTGCTATTGATGATTAAACTTGTTTATTTTGTAATATTGAGTCGACTGAACATCTTTTTTTATGAATGTGTTTATTGCAAAGCTTTCTGTTATGATGTTCAACTCCTGGCTTTTCCCTGAAACTACAAACTTACCTGAATTTTCTAAGAAAGATTATTTATGGGATCCTGAGAAAAGAAAAAAAATTTGAAATGCTACTAAATGTAATAATTATTATGGGCAAGTTTTTCATTCACTAATGTGGTTTTCTAAAAGCCAAACCATCTTTTCTCAAGGAACTGCCTCCTCTTCTTATCTCTACAATTCATGGACACAGAACAAGATGCAGAATTGGGAAATATGATAAACTATTGGAAAGTGATGGAAAACCGCTAATGTTTTGTTTTCTTTTGTGTTTTTGTCCTTTCTGTAAGAATGGGAGCAGCCTGGACCTTCTTCAGGTTTTTCAGGTTTGTGAACATCTGATGCCGATATGTTTGTTGTATATGAAGGTAATATAAACATTAAAAAAAAAAACAAAAAAAAACACTTTTCTCTTCCGGTCAGCTGACCTGCAGCTGTGTTCTGTCACATGACTGCACCGCTTCCTCTACTGACCCCTCCAGCTCCAGTTACACCAGTAAATCCCCGAGCAGTTCTAACTGGGAGTCCAGAAGTCCGAACCGGACCTGTTTCCGGGGGTTAGTCTGTGCCGAAGGAACCTCCAGGTAGGATGACCCGTGGAGCTCTGAAGCGGTTTCTGTGGGAAGGTAAGAAGCCGGAGTCAGACCGGATTCTTTCAGAAACGGACCGGTTTAAAACGCAGTCCGGTGCAGAGACGCCACAGTGGCAGAAACAAGTCAGGGGTCAAAGTTCGCATCAGCAGACAAGCTAAGACAGGAGTCCGCCATGATGGCTGCTTCACAGGAAAAGCTCAATAAAACAAGGAGGTCGCTGGCTCTGGTACCGGTTCTGGACTCCAACAGAAGCTAGAAATGAAAACCTCTGAGTCAGGCAGAACCAGACAGGCTGTGTAGATGGTTCGGGCTCCAGCTGGACGGGTTCTGGTTCTGATTGGCCCGGGGTTGGTGTTTTATATTAACTGGTGGCTAAATTAGCTGGTTGAAACCTGCCTCACCGCAGATGTTTCTAAATTGTAGGTGGCTGTGTTGATGCCTGTTGAAAAATGCTACTTGTGTGACAAAACCGTATTCAAACTTTACTATAATTCCCATTTGAAGCAAATATGTTTAATGTTGCAGGTGAAAATTACATTTCAAAACAAGTTTCTTCAGAGCAGCGTTGAGTTCGCTTCCAAAACACCGCATTGGGTCAGAACCAGAACAATGAGTAACAGGACAATCCCATTCAGGTTCACCAGAATAAATTAATTTCATCTCATGAACAGCCTCAATGTAAACCTAAGTGGAAGCTTTCTGCTTTTGTAACCAGCTCTGATCAGAAAAACATTGAAATTGACTCTCAAGTTCCTGTAATGTGATTTATTAACCCTTCTAGCCCAGTGTGTGTTTCTGGATCAGATCCTGCAAGGAAACCGAACTGTTTCTGAACTTTCTTCTTTTTTTTTAGCTACAAACAATGAGGTTGTTGTCATCATATTTAATAAAATTTAAATCACATACCTGATGGTGTTGCTTGTGGTGTTTAAAATAGAGAGGAATATCAAGCAATGTCGATAAGTTATACTGCAATAAAATCTCATGTAAATTATATAAAGTTAGCCAATGTTGTAGTTGGTGGTGATATCCAAATTGACGCGCCAAAATGCTAATAATAAACGTTCCTACATTACTGTCAGATACCAACAGATTATGATCCATATCTACAGGGTTAGTCTGTGTTCAGGGAGATGTGAAAAACAACAGTCAGTGGATCTTTTCAAACATTTTATTTTTAATCCCACAGCTCTTCAACATTTATGTCACTTTCAGGGATTAATCTTTGCTTTGAGATCTGCTTACGGCATCTTTCGATCTTCCTTTGACGAGTTTCAACCTCTGAAGCGACACAGAAATCAGGACAAGTTCTGCGTAATTTACCTGTTTTGGTGATTTTGCAAATCAATGTAAAAAACAAAGAGGCAACATACCATGTTGTACCAATAAAAGTGTCTCTAATTAGTTATTCCGAGATCTTAATGGTTGTCTTACGGAGTCGGATAGTATTTTTGCAAAAATTTTCTAGCTTTTTAATCTTATTGCATTGTTTACTTCCTGGTTCGGTAAAGGGGTCCTAAAAAGCCACGCCCACAGAAACATCTGTCTCTTCCAGATGCCGCCACCAGTTAATCTATAACACCAGTCCAGGGTGGAACAACTGGCTGAGTCCAGAGCGGGACAGAGCCAGTACCTTCCTGCTGGTTGCATCCCGTTTCGTCATGAACAGAATCGGGGCTGTCAGGTTCTTGAGACGTTTGAGTTTGATTTATGTGTTTTTGTGAACCGGTTCTTTAGGGGGTTCCTGTCCAACTCCCCACTCCTTTGATGCTGAAGCCATTTAATTTTATTCACCTTTAATTAAAAAAATTGAAAACCTATTAAAAAACCTTTGGTTCCGACTGAGGTCTTTAATTTGGTTTTATTCTTAATTATTTTATTCCCGTCAGAGCGGAGCGTCTGATTGGCCGAGCCAAGGACCGAGCGGAGCATCTGATTGGCCGAGCCAAGGACCGAGCGGAGCGTCTGATTGGCCGAGCCAAGGACCGAGCGGAGCGTCTGATTGGCCGAGCCAAGGACCGAGCGGAGCGTCTGATTGGCCGAGCCAACGATCGAGCAGAGCGTCTGATTGGCTGAGTCGCTAGGCACCAACATGCCGTCCAACAAGTCCGTGTCTGACGCTCCCATCATCCAGTTCACCAACTGTAGAATCCTGAGGGAGCACAAGCTGCAGAGGTACTGGCAGGTCAAAGGTCAAAGCAACATGACCTGTTTAGCTAAGTGTCAGGTATATCTGCTAAACTGGCTAAATATAAGATACCTGATAACTCCGTCATCACCTCCTAGAGGAAGGGGTTGCTCCAATACTTCATGATTCAGAACACCATGAAGAGGTTTTATTTAGGCCAGTTCTACTCTGATCATTATCTGGAATTGAAGTAAAAGGTCATAAATGAGCTCTGACACTAAATTTATTCAGAACCCGAGCTTTTCTCTGTTATTGAAAATGTTTGGATATTTTGAAAATGGAGGACGGGTTACCTGGACGTCCTTTGTCCCTGCAGGGAGGACTTGTGGGTCCGGGACGGGAAGATCCTGGACCCAGAGAAGCTGTTCTTCGATGAGAAGGGCTACGCCGACTGCCGCCTCGACTGCGGAGGCGCCATCGTCGCCCCGGGCTTTATTGACGTCCAGATCAACGGTGAGGGACGCGTCCCACAAGAGGACTGCCAGGAGACGGACGCTCAGACGTCTTCTCTCGTCCCGCAGGAGGCTATGGCGTGGACTTCTCCCAGCCCTGTGAAGACGTCTCCGCCGGAGTGTCTCTGGTGGCCAAGAAGATCCTGGAACACGGTGTGACGTCCTTCTGTCCCACCCTGGTTACGTCTCCACCCGCCGTCTACCACCAGGTGGCGTCCTCCTCTTGACTGGAGGACCTGAAGGTCCAAACTGTCCAACGGGTCCTGCTGCTGGGTTTAACATCTTGAATATGTTTCAGGTTCTGCCTCAGGTCAACATTCACAATGGAGGACCTGATGGAGCCGGAGTCCTGGGTAAGACCAGAGGGAAAAGTTCAATTCTTGTTTTTGGTGTCTTCTTGGTCCGACCGGCACCAAGTAGAGCAGAACCTTCTGAACAGTGTGGCAGGATTTTAAACCAGGTCCACAGAGACAGAAACCAGTAGAATTTCCTGCCATTCGGTCTTCAAGGAGAACATCTGAGAACCTCACTTTTTAGGGATTCAGGTCTGACTTTAACTAGGCCATAGTAACCTATGAAGCCCATGAAGAACAGAAATGAACCTGCATCCAGTCAGACTGTTGGACCACAGGGCAATCCATGTTGTCTCCTGCTTGTCCAGCCTGTCCCCCATGGACAGACTCCCGTCTCATTTCCCCCGGTGCCCAGGGTTCCACCTGGAGGGTCCATTCATCAGCTCGGAGAAGCGGGGCGCCCACCCGGAGCGGTTCTTGAGGACGTTCCAGTCCGGAGGGACAGATGACCTGATGGAGACCTATGGCAGCCTGGACAACGTCGCCATGGTGACACTGGCCCCCGAGTTGCCCCACAGCCAATCGGTGGTCAGCACGCTGCGGCAGAAAGGCGTCACTGTGTCTCTAGGTGGTTCTCCCTGACCACACGGTTCTGGTTCTGGTGAGTCGGGTCAGCCATGTGACGTAGAGACGCTGTTTGCAGGACATTCGGTGGCCAACCTGTCCCAGGCGGAGGATGCCGTGCGCCACGGGGCCTCCTTCATCACCCACCTGTTCAACGCCATGCTGCCGGTGAGTCCCAGCAGAACCGGGGCGGGTCAGGACCTGGCTCAGTCAGGAGGTTCTGACCCAGCCCTCTCTCTACCCGGCCCAGTTCCACCACCGCGACCCGGGCATCGTGGGTCTCCTGACCAGCGACCAGATCCCGGCAGGTCGCACTGTGTTCTACGGGATGATCGCTGATGGGATCCACACCAACCCGGCCGCCTTGCGCATCGCACACCGGGCACACCCTTCAGGTCAGTTCCGGGACGTTCTGTCCGGACCAGAGACATGTAAATGTCCAGGATGTCTCTGAGGATGTGTGTGTCCCTCAGGGCTGGTGCTGGTGACGGACGCCATCATGGCAATGGGCCTCCCTCCGGGCCGCCACACGCTGGGGCAGCAGGTTGTCCAGATCCAGGGACTGCACGCCTACGTGGCAGGTCTGCGTCTCCCTCGCCACCATCGTTGCCATTGGCTGCTGAGCAGGGGAAAAGTATTCGAGTCCTATGGATTCCTTCTGCTTTAGATGTTTCATTTTATTGATTAAAGTCGAGGACGACTTGAATTTTAAAACAATTTAGGGAATATTGATCTAACTTCAAGGCTGGCCTAGTCAAAGTCTGAATATAAATCAGACTGAGACCTTAATCAGGTTGATCCATGCCTCCCATTTGTCTGAAATCAGATGAGCAGAACAGGGTCAAAGGTCATCCACAGTGATGTTAGTCAGCTGTCAGATTGAGTTTTTAAGGGATGAATACTTCTTTGCAAATTCTTTGGGTTTAGGAGTTTTTTCTTTAACAAGTGAAGTTATCAGGTTAAAGCTGTTGTCTTTCTCCCATTAAAGTTAGTTTAATCTGAAACCAAATTATTTTCCTTTGGGATCAATTAAGGGCTTCTGAATTTCAGCATTTCCGTTTTATGAAGCAGCATCAGAAATCTGAAAGGGAGTGAAATACACAGCGATACTAATAATATAATACTGTGTATTTGTAATCATTCCCAGCTTATCCTGTGGGATTAATGTGAGTCATCTGATTAATCTCCTGGACGAGCCCCCAAAACCGTCACAGCACAGGATCAGCATGAAAATCTGGACTGGACTAGAAGATGCAGAAACAATATAGATTACCATATCAGACTGGACCGGACTTAATTGGACCAGACCAGAGTGGAAAGACTAAATCTTTGGTTAATCTGAAACCTGGTCCAGTCAGCAAGCTGTCTGCTGATTGGATGATGTTTCAGTTAAACTGGCACATGTGCAAACTCTGTGGTTCAGGTTGAGGTCAGAGGTCAGGGGGCAGAGTGGAAATGTAAATCAGGGTCACATTCTGTGTGTTTCAGGCACCAAGACCCTGAGCGGCAGCATCGCCACCATGGACATGTGCGTTCGCCACTTCAAGCAGGCTGCAGGTCAGTTTGCCGCCACTTCCTGTTTCCATGTTGCTGCTGGTTCTGTTGCGATACTGAGCTGCCGTACTGGGTTACTAGTACTGGTTCATGTGTGTTAATCATTTCTTTTCAAAATGTGCTGAACCAGATCCATTGTTCTGGTCAGTGATGAATGGAACCAACACCACAGCATGATACCTGCACTACCGTGCTTCACAGTCTCTTCAGGCCCTGAGACGTTCCCCCGCCAGAGCCATGGGGTCGGGCTGGGCTCCAGTCGCTGGTTCTACAGAACCTGCTGGTTGACTGTGCCCCCTCTGACTCCGCCTCTTTGTCGCCCCCAGGCTGTAGTGTGGAGGACGCCCTGGAGGCGGCGGCGCTGCATCCGGCCCGGTTGCTCGGTATCAGCCACAGAAAGGGCAGCCTGCAGTACGGCGCCGATGCAGGTCCTTTTCTCCCTCTGGACGGTTCTGGAGGTTCTGGAGCTGCTCTGACTGTGTTTGTCTCCGTATCACAGACCTGGTTCTGCTGGACGACGGGCTTCGGGTCAGAACAACCTACATCTCTGGAGAGGAGGTCTGGAGGGCAGAACTGTAGAAGAAGAAGAACCTGTGTGCCTTCAGATTGCTTCTTCTTGTTTTATAAAGAACATGGTTCTGGTTCTGGACCAGTACAGTCTATGGTTCTGTTGCCAGCGGTTCTCCATCTGATGTGACCAAGATGGCGTCCCAAAAAAAAAAAAGAACTTTTTCAACTTCATTTTTATTCATATTGATTTATAAAGGTTTCTTTATAAATAAATCTAATTGTTTCACTTTACAGACTAAATAAAAATTTGGTAATAATTTTCAATCTTGATGTTGACCAATAGCAGAAAAGCTGACTGTGAAGCCCCGCCCATTTCCGTTTCCCAATTTATAACTTCATGTGTGCAGATCCAGTACCAGCTGCTGGGTATTTATATAATGTTTATATTTTAAAAGGCTCAAACTATGCCGTAAAATGAGTCCTTACTCATGGATATCATTATATCAATATTTTATTCAGTTCATTATTCTGTAAGGTAGTTTTACTTCTATTGCACATTTTCAGTAACGAGGCAATTCAAAGTGCTTTACATGAATTAAAAGGAAATGCAAACAAAATAAGAAACCAAAGGAAAGAGCAAAAATCTAATAATGTTGATCCAAAGGATGTAAACTAGATTCTCCTGATCGGGTTGATCAGTCCAAGTCAAGATCTTCTGGTCTGATTCCTTTTCTGGGCTGGAAGAACAGGAGTGGAAAAAGTAATTGCTAAGGTAGTTTTCCTACCTTAGCAATTATATCAGCTGTATTATTTCAGCTGATGTAAAACTAAAATATGAAGTTTGTTGTAACAGATACAACAAATAAGTTGACAGAAAAGGCAACTTATTTGCATTTTCTGTCAATTATTATAATAATGTTTAATAATATTCTCATCTCTATAAAAATGTCCACTTCCTAAAAGTCTAAACTTAATTTCCTTCAAACAAAAAGTGACTTGGTGCTGAGATCTGCCCTGCTTGGTGCGCATGAGCAGTTCCTTTTCTATTGACCAATATTAGCACATTTTCATCTCATATGTTTGTTTTAATCAGTTTATTAATAGGAAACAATTTATTTGACATTATTTTTATAATTCAGCCCAGAGGAAACGATGATGATGATCATCAGATTATTTCCTCGTTTCCGGATTTGCTGCGAGATGGCGTAGCGTGTGACCTCTGACCTGCGTCATGCAGCGATCTGTTAATCCTGCTGTGGATGTGAACTGCTGGTTGGTTCGTCTGTGGAGCTCATCGGTGATCCAGGAGGTGTTTGAGTGAGGAGACCAGCGGTGTCAAACTCAAATACACTGCAGGCCAACATTTTAAATTGAACAAAGTCAAGGTTGAACAAATGAATCTTTTAATATGGACCCAAACAAGTTTGGATTTAACAATAAATATTGAACAATCCATCCATCCATCTTCTCCCCTTTATCCTGGTCGGGTCGTGGGGTCAGCAGCTTCAGAAGGGAGGCCCAGTCTTCCCTCTCCAATCTCTTCTTCCAGCTCCTCCAGGAATCCCAAGGCGTTCCCAGGAATCCCAAGGCGTTCCCAGGAATCCCAAGGCGTTCCCAGGAATCCCAAGGCGTTCCCAGGCCAGCAGAGAGACATCGTCCCTCCAGCGTGTCCTGGGTTTCCCCTCCTCCTGGTGGGACATGAACTCCTCACCAGGGAGGCGTCCAGGAGGCATCCTGACCAGATGCTCCTCAACTGGCAGGTTCAACCGAAGGAGTGCGCAAGAAGATGGATCACCACCTTCCTAATACATCCATGTCCGCTTCTGTCACAGAGCAGGAGGTGTGTCTGCCTCTGTCCTGATTGACATGCCAAAAAACAGCAGAGCACCCAGGAGCAGAGAGATTGTTTGCCGAGTTGAGAAGGAAATACTGGATTCTTAGGGGCCGTGAAGCCATAAGGAGTGAACAGCGCTATTGCCCCAAGGGCCAGAAATGGAGAGCTCAACCTGTCAATCCAAAGATTGCAGACCTTCCCATTGCACGCCTTCGATTGAATCAGCCACCCTTCTTTTCAACAGGAATCCACTGTTTTGGTCCAATGCAAGTGAAGGTTGGTCGGCGAATTGACCAACCTTCATATCTTCAGTCAAATTCAAAATATATTTGATATTATTCGATACAGTTAATAAATAATGTGAACTTGTACCAAGTGGTGAAAATGAAAGTGAACGTGTTTGGAATGAGGATGCTTGTGGACTGTTTTTTTGTTTGTTTGTTTTTTTGTTTTTTTCCCCACAAATTTTCATTAAAAAAACAAACTTTTTACTTACTAACTGATCGGTTAGTAAGTTACACAAATTGGTTACATTGACAACGCCTTTCAAAACACCCAAGAATCAAAAATACAAATTAAATAGTAAAGAAATGACTACAACATGTAATATGTCACGTGGTATGTCCCTTTTTTATTTTTAAAGCTTCATTTAAAATTCTATTAGTAACAAACAATCTAAAATAAGCAACAATGAGTCATTATGGAGGCTGCACAGTGGTGCAGTTGGTAGAGCTGTTGCCCTGCAGTAAGAAGGTCCTGGGTTCGATTCCCGGCCCGGGGTCTTTCTGCATGGAGTTTGCATGTTCTCCCTGTGCATGGTGGGTTCTCTCTGGGTTCTCCGGGTTCCTCCCACAGTCCAGAAACATGACTGTCAGGTTAATTGGTCTCTCTAAATTCTCCCTAGGTGTGTGTGTGTGTGAATGGTTGTGTGTCTCTGTGTTGTCCTGCGACAGACTGGTGATCTGTCCAGGGTGACCCCGTGACCCCGCCTCTCACCCAGAACGCAGCTGGAGAGGAACCAGCAACCCTCCTGACCCCATTAGGGACGAAGGGTGTAAGGGAAGGGAAGTGAGTCATTATGGAGATGTATTTATCTATCCTTACACCCAGTGATGGCATAGTTACTTTGAAAAAGTAACTTTAATCGGACTACTGATTACTCCTTGAAAAAGTAACTTAGTTATATTACTGAGTACTTGATTTGGAAAGTAACTAAGTTACACTAAAAGTAACTTTTTAGTTACTTTCAGCAGCTGCTAACAACAACGCTCCACCTCCTGTGAAAATCACATTGATCTTTGCCAAAACTTAATTGTAAGCTATTTTATAATGGTAACATCAACAATGTGTCTTCACTGATAAGGTTGAACTGAAGAGGAGATTGTAGAAAAAACAGTACAAAAAAATAAAAAACGTGAGTAATTTGTGTGGTCCACTGTTGTCTGAAAAACTCTAAGAAGGATTTTAAAGCCCCCCCCCCCCCCCAACCCTATTGTTCCAAAATCCAAAGTGATTCATTAAAACTTTAAATGTAGCTTCAACCTGGAAAGACTCACACAGAAAGCTGGTTTTAGAAAGTTTATTTGACAAGAAATAATCTTCAGCTTTCTGATCCCAGCAGTAAATCAATCAATCAATTAAACTTTATTTGTATAGCACATTTCAGCATCAAGGCATTTCAAAGTGCTTCACATCAAATCAAACACAAAAACACAATGCAACATAGAATCAACAATAAAAACATCAAGTCAGATTCCGTCAATAAATTTATAATTGATTACGTTTCAAATAAAACTCTAAACAAGTGGGTTTTTAGTTGAGATTTAAAGGAAGTCAGTGTTTCAGCTGTTTTACAGTTTTCTGGAAGTTTGTTCCAGATTTGTGGTGCATAGATGCTGAATGCTGCTTCTCCTCATTTGGTTCTGGTTCTGGGGATGCAGAGCAGAACCAGAACCTGAGAGTTCTGGAAGGTTGATACAACAGCAGCAGATCTTTAATGTATTGTGGTGTTAAACCATTCAGTGATTTATAAACTAACAGTATTTTAAAGTCTATTCTTTGAGCTACAGGGAGCCAGTGGAGAGACTTTAAAACTGGTGTTATGTGCTCTATCTTCCTGGTTTTAGTCAGAACTCCAGCAGCAGCATTCTGGATCAGCTGCAGCTGTTTGATTGATTTGTTGGACAGACCTGTGAAGACGCTGTTACACTGAGCTGGTAACCACCAGAGAGAATCATAATTTTTCTACATGAAAACCTTTTTGGATAAAGTCACTGGATACATAAATTAGACCAATGTGTAATTTCTAACTGTCTTCATCTCACCTGCTCAGGATAACTTTAATCTTATGTTTGTATTATGATTTGTAACTGAACAATATGTTTCTGTATGTATTCGCTTTATTATAAAAACCAACAGTTGATTCTGACAGTTAAAACATAAACAACTTGTCTGTCTGTCTGTCGGGTTTGGGAAGAAAATCTGGACTGATTCCAGTCATTGTTCAAAATGTTCAGGAAACTTTGTATTTATACATATAAATATAACAAGTTATTAACTTGGCTTGCATTTAAAATGTTTAAACAAGGTTTTCCAATTGTTAACGCTGTTAAAATATATTTACAACTTTATTGGTTCCACTGTCTCTCCAACAAATTACAGCCACAAAGTAACTTTATGTGGAAACGACACCATTTCTATGAAAACTAAATGATGTAAATCGACTGAGCTACAACAAAAGAAACTTTCAAAAATGTAAATAATATTGAAAGAACACATTATGAAAAAGGATCCCTGCACAAGTCAAAAGGTAAATATTCTTTATCAGAAACTATTTAACATGTCATAAAAAAAACTAACAACAACGTGTGACGACTGAAATGTGGGACAGATTGTGGAAAACAACTAATATTCTCCTTGCATTCAGTGTTGACATTCAGGTCAGGGTCCAGAAGACCCATCACAGTAAGAAGGAGGGAACTCTCCTGGTCTTCCACTGCCGGTGAAGCCCACAGTCTTTATATCACCGGTGGCAGGAAGAACACGTTACAACAGCAAGAGGAATCCGGTTTTCTGCCTGGAATGACTCTGAAAATTTACCCCAGTTGATCTGTTAATGAAAAATTGATTTCATGTAGTTAAAATCTAATTTCACATGTTTAGGTGAAAACAGTCAAAGGTCCTCACCGTCCAGCCAAGCAAAGTGAGTCTTCTTCATGAAAACCGGGTCAGACACAATGAAAGGACCTGCAGGTCAATGCCAAGGTGAGGTCAGCTGTGTCTTCTGGGTCAGAACCTGGGTCAGAACCTCCTCCTGGACAACAGCTTCAAGTCCATGCAGAGGCATCTGGAAATAAAAAAAAACAAATGAATACAGAAACAGGTGCATTGCAAGACTGTGAAACAGGAAGAATGGCTCTGACACACATGATGATGGATGAATCTGACCTGTGAGCAGGGCCGGATTTAGGAGGATGGGGGCCCCTGGGCTGGAGTCAGGATGGGGGCCCCTGGGCTAGAGTCAATATATATATATATATATTTATATATATATATATATATATATATATATATATATTTTTATATATATATATTTGTATGTGTTTGTTTTGTTTTAGAGGATGAACAGAAAATGACCGAACAGTATGTTTTGACAACTTACAACTTTAATAAGCCAGTGGTCACCAACTACAAACAACTCTGAACTCTTTTCTAGAAAGACTAAACCACATGTTGGGGTTGAAACTAGAATCTGATGCTTGCAACACAAAATAAAATCACGGAATATTTATTGTTGCCTGGACTTCAACACAAACTATAAAACAGATTGAGTGCAAGAAAGTGCAATGCTCAAATCTACTTTTACAAAGCAAAGCAAGTAAAACAATATTTATACAAATATCCACTGTCATTTACAAGTCCAACAAGTGAATATATCAAAACTCAAACTTTTTCATTGGTTTTAAAGTTCTTGGTAAATAGTGGAGGAAATAAATGTCAAAAAGTGCTTCTCTGCCAGTCAGACAGAACATGGATATAAACAATATCTGAAACCAGTTTCAAAGTTTGAGATGCTTGTACACCCTTCTGATGCTTGAAAGCCAACATTCATATTTTGACAGCTCTCCGTCCTCGCTCAGCCCAGTAAGCTCAATTTCCCATCTGGAAGAAGATCCCGCCCACCAACTCTGACTCCACAGACGCCAGTCCAGCCACCGACTCTTATAGGTTCTGGATCTTAGTGCCGGTGTTAGCATAGCTAAGGGTTTGAGGAGCGGGATAATGATGTTTGCTCCATCTCCGCTAACAGGTTTAAAAAGCCTGTCAATTTAGGCATTTTGTCGCCTCTTTGTCGCTTCTGGCGATGCTCTTTTTCTTTTCTCTTCCTTCTTTTCTGCCCGCTGTCATATTTCCTGTTGTCCGCCATTGTAAAATATTTCCCTTGACGCCTCCTCCCCAATGCGTAAAGAGTCCAAAAGTGGACCAATAACAAGCAAGCATTCAAGATGGACGCTGCCAGAACAAATTGGAACATTTTCATCGGTGCTGTCAAAATCCTGGTAGTCATTGATTAAACCTCCTCCTGACAACAGCTTCAAGTCCATGCACAAAAATATAAAACATCCTTGAATACAGAAACAGGGGCCCTGGCTGCAGGAAGAATGGCTCTGACACACATGATGATGGATGAATCTGACCTGTGAGGTTGGTGCTATCCTTTGTACCTGCATGGTGAAGAGCACCGTCTCATCCTCCGTTCTCTACCTTCAGTGTGCTGTCCTTCTTCCTCCCTCCTCCTCCTCTCTCAACCAATCACGAGACACGCACCAGACTGACTGTATGAGCTGTTCGTGCTGATTGCTCCGTTGCTATGGTATTTAATTGTCAAGTCATGAACTGGCAGCTGTGATGACTCATCCAATCTGTCCCCATACACAACAATGGCTAAAAGCGTTTTTTGCTTTTATTGTCGCCATATTATCTCAGAATCCCACCAGAAGTAAAAGCTCCAATGCTGTGATCAAGCCGCACGTTTGGATACCACTTTTGTAGGGGTGCATTCAGCAGTTCGAGCCGCATTAACGGTAATAGGTGCAGAACAATATTAACACTTTATCTCTCTCAGTATTTTATTCTTTCATCTCTCATGGTATAAAAACGCTGTCCAAATAATGAATTAAAATGATTATTTTTTAAATCATTTAGGGTTTTAGTCCCATTTGCACATAAAGATACAAAAATCAAAATGACTATCCATCCGTTTTCTGCTGCCCTTTGTCCCTAACGGGGTCAGGAGGTCAGGAGGGTTGCTGGTTCCTCTACAGCTACGTTCTGGGCGAGAGGCGGGTCACCTGGACAGGTATCAACATTACTAGTTATGTGTACATTTAAAAAATGAACCTTAATTTGTGCCTCGCCTGCTTTGGGATAGGTGTGGTCATCAGCACACAGTCTGTAAATACAGATATTTTCTGAGTGAAAGATGAATGAAAGTCCAAATAACATCCAAACTGCTTCAACACTTTTAATTCTTCTATCCTGATTTTCTTTCAGACTTTTCTTTCTTCTTCTCTGGACCTTTTAAAAAGGACAAATTGAAGGTTTTCTTAAAAAACTGACAGATGTGTAACATGACGTGGTACAGAGCACCATTATTATTCTGACCTCACAGGAAAGTTTCTTAAGAGAGAGAGAGAGACCATCTTCATATTGTCATCATATCATCCTGTGGATTTCACAGGTTCACATTTAATGAAATCTCCAACAGAAAGTATAAACTCTCATCTGTTTCCTTACCTCACTGAAATCACATGATGCTCCCATTACAAAGTACAGTGTACACTGTTGAGAAAAATGGGATTATTACATCTATAAATACAACAATATGGTGGGTGGAAGCGGATGTTACCATGACTATAAATGTTAAAACAGTTGCTGGACAGTCCTTGTTCAGACAATCCCTGTGGTGTTTAAGAGAAAATTCAAGAAAAGAGAAGAAAATTAATGTGTCATTATTATAACAATTAAATTGAGGTAAATGAAAACAGCCTTACCCACAGTGTTGATTATAAACATTTAAAGCAGGAATGGTTGGAAATAAACATCTTGTAGCTCTAAAGAACCACAAGTGTCCCATCAGAACATCTCACCTTAACATCATTACAGAACAGATTCTGTCCAGGTCCAGATGACCTCTGAAGACAGACTTCTCTGATGATACAAAGTTTTTAAGTTAAAAATTATCAAGGGCATATTTCACAACATAAAAATTACAAACATGTATGAGAATGAAAGACAGAGGTGAGATGACATCTACATACATTGGAGATTTGTTAAAACAAGACGTGGTTCATTCCCACTTAAAACAGAGCATGGACACAAAGTAACAACTACTAACATAAAAGAAAAAGGTTTTACACATCAGGAAATATACAAATGATTGGTAGAAAATATACATGTTTGAATTAATCACTGTATATTCTTTAACATTATTGTTACTGTTTTGTAGGATTTAATAATTAATTTTCAAACTCACAATGGCTTCCAGATACCAAATATATATTCTGCAAAACATTAATTGAAATAGTAAAAGTGACACCTGCCCTCAAGCAGCCAAGTGCAGGTGTTCACTAATTAGATTTACTCAATTACTCTGCAACTTTTGACAAAATAAATGTTTTAATTAAAGTTATGACTTTTTATCCATATGTTAAACTCTTGAGTACATTTAGTTGATATGAAAGTAACTTAACTGAATGAAGAACACATTTAATCCATAAAAAATAAAACATGAAACAGATAAATGTTTGTTAGGGTTTCTTCTAATCTTAATTTGTTGTCTTGTATTAATATTTGTCATTTTTGGTTTTAAAATACCTAACAGTGCTCATAACTTCATTTTTATTCCTGTCTGCTGAAATAAATGGGTAATATTACATTGCACATTATGATCAGTAAAACAGAACTTAATAATAACCATTTCACCAAATACTTTGTTACTCTTACTTGTGTCGTTTTTTGCACAGTTACTAAAAATATATTGAAGTAGTGCTACTCTCATTACAGCATCACATCTGGAATCTACACCCTCCTATTATTGCAGCTGTTAGTTTATAAAATATATTAGACTTTCCAGAAATTTAACATTGGTGTACAAAATATATTTTAAAAAGATTAACCTTTAAAAATAAAAGAAAAACAATAGAAAATTGGTGTGTATGTAAAAAAATTTTTCTATCTTTCAAGTGTAGTTTTCCATCCCGTTATGTTGAACCATAGCGGTTTGTGCTACATGGTTCTGTACCTGGTACGAGCAAAGAGGACAGTAATATTTATGTTTATGCAAAACGGGAGAATCTTCTCTCACGTTTTCACTTAGGCTCTGTAAGAGCCATATGAATGAAATAAGTAATTATTGATATGATAGGAGCACGCGACTGACACTTAGGTGGTGGGTGTGCCGATGTGGGAGTGACGTCATCAAGTATGAATGGGAAGGTTACTGGCCTGCTGGTTTGTGTGTATGAGGAAACGGTGAGCGGGTTGGTCAGTTCTTGCAAAGTTTGGAGCATAATAATCAAAATGAAATAAATCGATAAATGTGACAAAACAAAGAAGTGGTTTGGAGCTAATTGATACACGGACAGATGAGATTCCCCGAGTTAACCCAATACGGCCCTTTACCATAATTAGTTTGTCGTGTTTTTAATAATAAAACGTGTTTATTATTATGAAGTCTTTGGTGCAAAAAACTGATTGAAAATCGATTAATTTACTGCATATTTATGTCTGTTAAGGTTGAGATGGAACTGAACATAAAAGCAGCTCTTTAAACCATTTAGCTAACCAACACAACAGAGACACAATCAAAACTGTCAGATGAGTTATTACGCCGCGATAATAACTCAGAAATATAGTTTGGATGTACAGTATATATATTTCTTTCCTACTTATGGAAGGTTTCTGTTTATATCATAGGTTTGTGGTGCCTTTGTATTCTAAAGAAAGATATAAAACTTCAGATATTTCACAACGAGATATATTAACATTCATGGAAAAACCTTACATAACCTTATATTAAATCAGAAAGTACGGCGGCCACCGTAAGAAAGACTTACAGTATTCAATTATGCCCCATAACTGATCAGTACAGTTTTGCGAGGGAACGCAAAATAAAAAAAATTCCCCATGTCCCCTAGGGGGCTCCGTACTCTACTTTTCTATTTTTATCTAATGTTGCCCTGCAGGATAATAATTTGCTATGCTACATGCTAAAATTAGTCTTCCCCTGTATGAATTACGAATTTCTCTAGTTTACGGCTGTTAATTATATTTTCAACCTAATCTAGAAAAGCGTATTGATTTACTATGTGAAAAAAATTTAAGAAAGTAAGAATACCTTTTGTTGACTTTGTGGGTTTTGTTGATCGTGTGCTGAACACCAGTGGAAGAACCTCTTAAACTTTCTTTCCTCTTAACCCCGCGTCTTTAAGGTATTTATACTAGTGATTATGAAAATAGCGCCCCCTTCATTTCCGGAATGCAATAGTCCCATTTCCAAATAAGGTATGGGACTTTCTGTTGGCTGCAGCGAGGTCCTTCTCGTTCAGTCTGCTGTGGTGGTGACCTGTCTGACCCCTGCGCCGAGTTCAGGCCGGTGTGGCTAGCTATGATAGCGACTGCGGTTCGGCCCGGTTCCCTGGAGTCTACAGCCGGGTTTCCCGGTACCGGGCGTGGATCAACTGCCAGGTCGAGCGGGACCGACCCAGTGACGTCACATTGTACCAGGCGTCCGGCGTGCCTGCGGCCCACTGGTGGTCCGCGGCCTCCTGTTGGGCGTCTGAAAACGACTGCAGCTGATTCACTCCGACCAGACTCTTACATTTTGTGTAAATTGCACTGTAAATAATCTGATTCATCCAAAAAAAACTCTTGTATTTATTTGAGTAAAATCTAAAATCAGTAAACAGTGTTTCACTTTTTCAGTTTTTATTTCTAACTTACTGTTCTCCAGAAATGAAAAAAAAAATTAAATAAAATCAGTGATCTGCGGAAGTTTTCTTTAATTCTTTAATTTCATTTTCTGGTTTTAAATTGAAACATTAATTAAATTTTTTAAAGCATAAATCCTCCAGGACAAGTCAGTTTGAATCCCTGGAGTAAATCGTGAATCCGGTTTCTGCCAAGTTTTCCTTCCTGTTGGCTCTCAGCCCAGGAAGGTGGAGATGAAGACACTGGTGTCCAAGTTGAGGGTGGCGTGCCACCAACGGTCTGGAAAATACAGAACCTGACGGACCAGAGAGGAATCGGTTAGCACCGACAGAAAAACCCTGAACGAAAACTTTTGGATAAACAGAGGCCGGCTGACCTCTCCGGGTCGGATCGTGCACTCCAGCGGCGCCTCGGCCTCCGGCAGGTCGGGGTAGGTATCGGTCAGCCAGGACAGGGTGGTGCGGTTCGGGTGGAAACGAGGCTCCAGGTCCGGCGGGTAGAGGAACCAGCGCTGCGGTGCCGAGGGAACGACAACAGAACTTTGTTTGATCCAGTCCAGAAAATGTTTATCAAACAATAAGTGTAATGATGCATCATCGTTGTCATGAATTTAGTAGATTTTCACAGGTTTCCAGTTAAAATGAAGACTGGTTGCCATGGCAACATTAACCAAGACTGAGATAAACAGCAATAAATCAGTCTACTTAGCTTTAATGCTAACAGTATAGGTTAGCACTGGTCTAATACTACTATGTTATGTTAACATGCTTATGCTACCATAATTCTAATGAGCATGCTAACACCTCATACTAGTGTGCTAAAGCTAAAAGCAGCTAATATTTTTTCAGACTTGGTGAACAGAATCATCACACGTGTCGGGTGCTCACTCAGATAAAAGATCTCACTGCTTAGCATTAAGATAGCAACATGAAAAGTTAGCTTCAGGTAAAGTTAAATGCTAATGCTAAGGGCTAATGCAGCGAATTTTGGCTCCAGAACAGAAGTTTCTCAGATGTTTCCACTGTTCATTTTCTGATTCTGAAAGAATATTTTAGTGTTAGCATGAACATTTGCATGTTATCGTTAGCATGTTCATGCTAACATTTTGGACCAGGTATAATACTTCTTCTTGCGCAAACCTAGTTCACCAGAACCAGAACCCAGTCAGAGCCAGAACCAGTTCTATTACCTTCCTTCCATAGATGACCTCAGAGAATCCCGGTCCGTGCCAGTGGAACGGGACTCCGGTTCCCGGACCTGAGGGCCAAACAGGAAGCAGATCAGATTAGAACCTCATCAGAACCTCTGGATCAGAAACTAAAATAAAATAAATGAACAAAATGCACAAAAATAAAAACTACTCGTTTATTAAAACTGATTCAGACTAAAGGTTCTGATCCAGCTCTGCTGTCAGTAATGGACCAGTTGTTCTGATCCAGCAGGTTGGACAGAACCCCGGAGGTTCTGGAGAGGAGCCGATGGTTCTGATGGATCCAGGATGATTTGGACCGTTTGTTATAGACTGATGAGTCCAAAGGGCGGTTCATGGGCCGTTTGCAGCCCACAGTAGGTCCGGTCCAGTCCAATCCCCTCCCACTGACCGGCAATGCCGAAGCTGTAGGCGGCGCTGTGGCCTGGTAGGAAGTACGGCGGTGCCCGGTACCGGTCCAGAAGGTTCTGCCACTCAGTCAGGTTGTTGTCTCCAAAGAAGTACAGTGTTTCTGCAGAGGACAGTAACCGGGTCAGAACCGGGTTTGGGACCGGGTCAGAACCAGACGGGTCCGACTCACCGCTGCCCAGGGCGGCGACGTCCTGCGGCCTCAGCAGCTGATCCACGTAGTCCTGGAAGGTGACGTCCACTGACGGGAGAGAGAGAGTTAGCCGGGGTCAGAGGTCAAAGTTTGGCCTGGTTCTGACCCGGTTCTGACCTTTCCTGTAGGAGTGGGTGTTAGCCGTGCTCAGCCTGATGGTCAGGGAACCGTACTCCTGCAGCAAACCGGACCTGGAGCACAGAACCCGGAACCGCTGGGGACGAAACGCCAGATAAAAATCTGATCTTCATCATCATCATCACCACCACCATCACCCCCCTCGGTACCGTGTTGTTGGTCACGCCTCTGATGATGACGGGTCGGCTGAAGGCAAACCTGCGAACAGAACCAGTGGATCAATCTGGACTCCAGGTTCTGGAGACTTTAACAGAACCAGCTCTGGATCAACCGGGTCGGCTCGGTTCTGCTGAAGGCTAAACCCAAACTGCTCAGTTAGCAGCTAGGGTTTCTAATGAAGCATCGGAACCAGATCTGGACCTCAGCGGTACGGGTCAGGTGTTCTAACTATCTGTGCTGCCCATAAATCCATGCTACCTGGAGGTGATGCTAACATTGATGCTAACGTTGATGCTAACGTTGATGCTAACGTTGATGCTACGTCACCTTCTGCTGACTCGGCAGATTTTTTTATCCTTCCTGTGGAAGTTTTGTCTCGTGTTTTATTTCACGGCAGATTATAATAAGTTTTATTTAATTTATTTTACACTGTGTTCCAAATTATTATGCAAATTGGATTAAAGTGTCAAAAAAACTAAACGTTTTGTTCTGCTGTTAAATTTATAGACGGTATTGTGTGTCAGGGCTCTTTGAATCACTAATTTCAGAGAGCTGGTTGATCAGTTTGTTTGCTGAGCTCAATTAAAGGAAATCTACTTAAAGGATGTTCCACATTATTAAGCAGGCCACAGGTTTCAATCAATATGGGAAGGAGAAAGGATCTCTGCTGACGGCACTATGACAAGGTATGAAAACATGAGATATTAATGAAAACTGAAGCGTTATCGTTCTGTAAAGAGATCTGTGGCTGATTCAGAACAAAGATGGGTTTCTACAGATGAAGGCAGAATGAGGAAAGTTTCTGTTGGACACATTGATGGGATCAAGAATCAGCTGTTAAAATGTCCTTAAAAAGCAGCAAACAGTTATTAGAAGCTGCTGGAGCCTCAAGGTGGAGGATCCTCCAGAGGATTGAGGTGCATCAATCTACTATTGGGCCCCTAACCAGAACTCACAGGCAGAACCGGTACCAGTGGGCCCAGCCGGATATGAAGATTCATTTTCTAACAGATTTGTTCACTGATGACTGCTGGGCAACCCTGGATGGTCCAGATGGACGCAGCAGTGGATCGGTGGTGGACGACCACCATGACCCAACACGTCAGCAAGGAGGAGGTGGAGTCATGCTGTGGGCCGACATCATGGGGAGAGAGAGGGAGAGAGAGAGAGAGGAAGCTGGTCGGCCCCTTCAGAGTCCATGAAGGTGTGAAAATGACCTCAGCAAAGTATCTGGACTTTCTGACTGATCACTTTCTGTCTTGGTCCAGAAAGAGTCGAACCTTCAGCAGTAAAATCATCTTCATCATGATGATGAATCATCTGATGCTGAAGGAAAACCACTGAGTCATCGGCTGCTATGGGCAGAAACTCATGGTGAGGTCACCATCCTCCTCTGACCTCTGACCCCAACCCTACTGAGAACCTCTGGAGTTTCCTCCAGCAGAAGATCTGAATCCAGTTCAGATCAACCAGCAGCTCTGGAAGGTTTTCTGACGTCCTGCAGAGAAATTCAACAGAAACTTTCCACAAACTCAAAGTTAAAGGATGAAGAATTGTTCTGATACCAGAGAAGGTTCTGTTAACATGGAATCGGTTCTGTTAACATGGAACCGGTTCTGTTAACATGGAACCGGTTCTGTTAACATGGAATCGGTTCTGTTAACATGGAACCGGTTCTGTTAACATGGAACCGGTTCTGTTAACATGGAATCGGTTCTGTTAACATGGAACCGGTTCTGTTAACATGGAACCGGTTCTGTTAACATGGAACCGGTTCTGTTAACATGGAACCGGTTCTGTTAAGATGTTTCTGATTGAAATAACTTTGATTTTAGTACATGTGATGCTGCACATTCACAGAATGACCGTCTGCAGTTCTTTATAATCCATACAATGTTTAGAAAATCTGCTGCAGAATAATTTAGAACATTTTGAGTTTTTTATTTTTGAAAAAAAAAAAATCCTGTTCTCATATTGAGATTTCTTAAATAAAATCTGATTTATACTCTAATAGTTCATGACTTGGCTGCACAGTGGTGAAATGGGTAGAGCTGCTGCCTTGCAGCAAGAAGGTCCTGGGTTCGATTCCCGGCCCGGGGTCTTTCTGCATGGAGTTTGCATGTTCTCCCTGTGCATGGTGGGTTCTCTCCGGGTTCTCCGGCTTCCTCCCACAGTCCAGAAACATGACTGTCAGGTTAATTGGTCTCTCTAAATTCTCCCTAGGTGTGAGTGTGTGTGAATGGTTGTTTGTCCCTGTGTTGCCCTGAGACAGACTGGTGACCTGTCCAGGGTGACCCCGTGAACCCCGCCTCTCGCCCTGGAGAGGAACCAGCAACCCTCCTGAGATGGATGGATGGATGGATGGATGGATGGATGGATGGATATCACTTGCATAATAATTTAGAACATGGTTTACATCTGGCTTTCATTAAGCTGCTGTATTACTTCATGTTTTTAGTTTACATTACAGTAGCTTGTAAATTTATATTTATGTCTTTAGTTTGCCATCTGCAAAGTTGTTACTGTAAACAAGTCATTGTTTGGCGGTAATCAGGACAAAATATGTTGTTTTGTAGCTATTTTCTCCCTATACTTTAAAATATTTTAGTTTAATTATACTCTTTTTTATTAAACACTATTAAACAGATGTTGGTAGCGATACTATGTGGGTTTGAAGCTGTAGTAGCGCTGTAATATTAGTGTATATTAATCATATGGCTGCTGCTGACAACAGACGCTATGAAACGGATCAATGCAAAAAGAGTCAGTGATCTGTTTTTGTCTGTTTATCGCTTTAATGTCTTGAAAAATGTAAACTTTATTAACAGGAGAATAAACAATACTACATTATATTATTTTAAAATAAATGAGTTCTTTTTTTAATCTTTTTTTTTTCAAATTTACTTGTAATTTTTGTTGTTTATTTTTTAACTTTTAAATCTATTTTCACAATTTTATTCAATCCCCGGGTTTATTTTTTATGAATTAATTGGTCAGTTCCTCTCGATTCGGTTCGGTTCGGTTACCTCTCCAGGAACTGCTGCTGCGAAAGTTCCGACCCGTCCAGAACCTCGATGGAGCAGCCGCCTTCATCCTCCAGGCCGGAACCTTCCGACTGGGACCTGTGCAATACAGCGGGCCGTTATTAGTGAGTCGACCCGAAACGAGCCCGGCGTCCCGGTTCCATGGACACACCATCCTCCGTCCTCCGCTCCCGCGGTCCAGACCAGCCACGCAGCCACAAACTGGACCGCTCCGAATCCCATCCAGCTCCTAACCGGCAGCAAGCTGCGGCTATTGTACTTCCGGGTTGGCAGCCAATCACAAAGCGTCACATAAATTCGGCTAATGGCGCATTCACGGACACCATGAAAAACCAGAACTCCTCAGTTCCAGGGCTTTACTGGGCTTTACGAGCTCATAAACTGAACTCTGAACGAACTTCCGGCGGGGATTAAAAATATTTTTAATAATATAGATAAGAGGCATAGGTATTATTAAATAGTACAATAATTAATAAACATAATAATGGTTGTTGTAATTGTTGTGAAAATTGAAAACAGTACAACATATATTTTTCGAATGTAATAGGTATTTTCATGAAAGAGGGGTCCTGCTAATGAGCTAATTATTCTATTCAGGTGTGGTGGAGCAAAGTCACATCTAAAGGTTGCAGGGTAGTGGCCCTCCAGGACTGGAGTTTGACACCTGTGACCTGGACAGTTCCCATAGAGCGGAATACGGCAACACACACAGAACAAAAAGGTTACAGAAACGATCCCAACACAAAAACAGAGGGACACCCGGAAAGTCCAACAGAAAAATATTTAGATTTATTTGATTGATTTACTTCATATAGTACCAAAGAAAAGCTGATTCCTGAGTATTTTTATCAAGACACAAACATGGAAATGTCCTCATTTAATAATAAATCACAGTAAAGGTTTAAAAACAAAAACAATTCCAACATGAACAAAAAGAATCAGAAACTAAAAACTTCATCAGTTACATTGTGTAAAATTTGTGCAAAACATTTCAACAGCAAAACCTTTCAACCTTTTTCTGACTGAATCCTGCTGAGTTTGCAGCCAAGAAGCAGAAAATAACATTTAAATGTGACACTTTATAATCACGTACATCAGTGGGGTCCAAAGTGGGTCCCTGAGGCAGCCTGCAGGTTCTAGTCTCTCCCTGGTTTTAGTAACAACCTTTTCAGCAGGTCGACGTTCTTCTTAGGCCTCTAATGATCCATCATTTGATCCAGGTGCGTTAAACCAGGCAGAGACTAAAAAACACAGGATCCGGCCCTCAGGGACCCACTGATGTACACCGTAAAGATTCAATAAAATCTCATTTTAATCTCAGTTCTGATGATCAGGGAGAAGAAAGTTTCTTATTGTTTTTAAATATATTCAAAACTTTATTATGAATACTTTCATATGGTGAAGGTTACCCTAACCCTCTGTAAATAAAAAAATATTTAAATTAATTATTTAAAGATCAAATTGTGGTTTTAATGTTTTGCTGAAAAGTCATTCATTTTATTTTACGAAGAAAGAAATAAGTCCCCAATATTTGAAACAATTTTTCAGTGATTTTTATGACATTAATGAGTCACATTGTTAAGAATTTTCCAGAAATAAAGAATTGTTTCTGTTTATAGCAGTTTTGTTAATAATCAGCCGTCACCGCTCCAGTTCTGGACCTCAGGACAGGAGCAGGGCGAGGCTGAGCGTGGGGACGGCCAGCAGCGACGCGGGCAGCGGGCGAGCGGCGGCGCCCTGGAAGGTGATGTATCCCGGCTGCTCGCCGCTCACCTGGCTGTTGATCCAGGTCTGGTAGTTGGAAATTCGGGCGTAAACTCCCGGATAGCCGGGCCGGGCGCAGCCGAGCCCGTAGCTCACCACACCGGCCTGGACCCACACCGTCCCGTTTTTGGTGACCAGAGGTCCGCCGGAGTCTCCCTGCGCCACAGGAACGGCTTCAGGTCAGAAAGCTTCCAGCGTGACCTTTAACCTCTTAGAGGGAGGAACAGGTGACTCACCTGGCAGGAGTCCTTCCCTCCACCGGTCAGACCGGCACACAGCATGTTGTTTGTTAACGAGCTGTAGGAGGCGCTGCACTGGCTGTTGGACACAATGGGAACATCCACTTCCTGCAGTGTCTGAGAAGCGCCTGCAGGGGGAGACAACGGACCAATCAATGATCAAATTTTTACTGAGTCCTTCAGTAAATCCATAACTGATCAGGAATTGCTGCTATCCAAGGAAACATCGGAGAACTGGCCGAGCTGCAGACGGGCTGCCTGGAACCGGACCGCTTCCTGTTTCGGTGGCCGTAACTTCCTGTATCTGTTCTCTCCATCCGCGACTTTTAGCTGTTATAAATTTTCAGTTCTTATTTTAGATCTTTTTAAAGAACAAAATCTGTTACTGACAGAAGCAACTGATGTGAGAGAATAAATCATGCAGTACATTGACCTCTGATCCCTGACTTCTGACACATGCATCGCCCTGACCTCTGACCTTGTGCAGGTGAATGTAAATGCTGCATGGACTCCTGGCCCGGTTGGCCGTTTGTTGCTTCTCTGCTCAGACCTTAATGCCCCAAAGCGGGGCATCACTTTTCTCCCAATGACAGAACTTCCTCTATGAGGTCAAAGTTCAGCAGAGGCCCGCTAACGACCATCTGGGCCAGGTGTGTTGAACCAGGGAACCGTGCAGGACCCCAAGAGGGCTCCTGGTTGTTCCTGCACATCATCGTTGCCTTCAGCGAAGCGACAGGAAGTGAATCTTACTGCCGTCCTCGGTGAGGGTCCCCCAGCCGGTGACCCAGCAGTCCAGTCCGGACGGGAAGACGCTGCCGTCGGCGGCCAGGCAGACGGGCCGGACGTAGTCGGTGAAGGTGACGGTGGAGGACAGCTGCACCAGGGCCACGTCGTTGTCGTTTGTGCTGGAGCTGTAGTCCGGATGGACGATGATCCGCGCCGCGCTGCGGGAAACCACGTTAGTGGAGGACGTCAGACTCTGAAGGCCGAGGGAAATGGTCACGCCTGACGTGCTGGTGCTGAAAGAAACAGGCGACATTTTGTTTATGGTCGAACTCCAAAACCAACGCTGGATACTTCCTCCAAGAACTTCTCATTTATGACTCAAATATCAGAAAACTAGTTCAGGATTCAGAACCTGCTGCTCGACAACCTCTGTGAGTCTAAAGGCCGCCTGGAACAGGAAGTGATGTCATATGTGTAAATGGCTAAACGGTAAAATTTTCCTTCTTGTTCATTGGTCAAACAGTGACACCTAGTCGTTAATTTATGCTTTTATTTTGAAGAACGCTAGATTTCTTCTTCGTGTGTTTTGTGATATGCGGCACTTCCTGTTCTTACTAAGCACGATGAGACAGCGTTAGATCCAGAAGGAACCCGAAGAAAGTCGTTAAAATAGCCCTTGGAAAACAGGATGAAGTATGAAGATGCGCAACTGTGATTTGTGATAAGAAATGTTTATTTAAAACGTTATTGGTTTATTTGTTTAAAAACGAAACTGTGTGCTGACGAGCTAAGGACAACGTATTATTTTCTTTGTATGTTAATATGTTAATTTTATACTAGAGTTAAGCATGTCCAACAATTCTGTGTCCTTTATTTCATGCTACAGTTTTCACGGTGTCTATGACAAGAAAAGTCCAGATTAAACTGAACCCGTCTGGAACTCCCTGGTCCAGAACTCACCTCTTAAAGCAGTGTGCGGCAGAGAGAACCCACTGGCTGTTGATGAGGGATCCTCCACACAGCCCGTCCTGGATGAGCAGCTGGGCCTGCCACGGCCACGCCCCGACCGCCGCCTGCTGGCCGCCCACGATCCGCGTGTCGCTCTTCGTGTTGAGCGGCGCGGCGCCGCAAACTGCAGAGACACGTTAGAGCGATCAGGCCACCGGAAACGTTAGCTACTCTCACCTAGACGTCCAGCAACACGAACTCAGTAGTTAGCAGAAGCTAATGCTAAAGCAGCAGCTAATCACTCAAGTGTCATTTCACCTCCAAGGTCAAATGACTCTACGTCGTTTCCTGCAGGGCTTGGCCTCCAGGAAGTGATTGTTGTTTCAGACTTTTAGTTTTGTTTTTGTTTGTTTGGTTTTTTTAATTAAACAATTTTGAACAAATGTACAAAAACACGTGGCATGTACATACAAGAAAACAAGTCATACAGGCTTATGGCACACATAATTATAAGACAATTAAAAAACAAATAAAAAGTAAAATCTGTAGTTTCAATGTCACAAAAGGTCCAGCTGTTGGTATCAAAGTTGAATCTTTGTCTTAAAGATTCCCTGGATGGAAATATATTGAGAATTTTAAAATGAACTTCTTCAGTTTTAGGACTTAGAGGTTATTTAAGGTCAACAGTTCTCCACTTATTGACCCCTGAATCAGAAAACAGATTTAAAATGGAGTTTTTATTTGTTCTGACAGGAAATATAAAACTAGTCAGATGCTGATGCATCTGCTTGTTAGAATGACTTTTGTCCAAAAGGTGAAATTAAACAGATGAAGTAACTGAAGGTTGGCTGATTGAATGTTTCTATTTTAACCAGACATTTGACTGCAGAGGGGTCAGAGTTCATCACTGTGTTAAACTGAGTGTGTGAGCAGTTCAAACTGTACAATAAGCAGGATTCATCATGAGACAACCGATCTCCACCATCATTTAGAAAATGTCTTTTGGCCCAAAGACCTTTTTCCATCCAGTGATCCAAACTCAGATTTCTTCCTGTGAAACTCGTTTCTGTTCGTTTCTGTGGCTCCAGATGGAGTTTGGTGAGGAATGAATCTGTTCATGTTCAGAAGTTTCCAACACAACAAAACCTGATTGTAAAGGCAGATCATTTAACAGGAAGTCTGTCCACACCAGAGTCACATCTAGGAACAAAATCTATGCTTCCAATCTTTTTAAACCAACCATTGGGAAACAAAACCAGAAACTATTTTATTAGAAACCAGTTTAGCTTTAAAACCACATTTAAAGTGAAAGATGAAATTAAAGTTCATCTGATTTCTATCTGTAATATATTTGTTATATATTTGGCGGTAGAATAAACTGGGATCTGAACTGGAACAGCGACTCCATTTTGGTTCCACAGGTTCTCCAAACAGAGTCAGATCTATTTAATGGAGATTTGCAGTTCTATATTTTATTCTCTATGTTAACAGTTTCACTGAGTTTAACTTCTTTAGTTATTAAAATTACAAGATATTTAAATGAGGATTTAATGGGGATATTGTGTCGGATCAGAACCATGAATCACCATCAGTTCATATTTCTGCAGGTTTTATTTTATTATTTATATATAAATACATTTAATTATTGAATTATACATTTCTCTGCTTCAAACTTCATATTTAGCTTGATATCTGAACATTTAGTCTGAAGCTAAATATTTTGCTATAAATATTTAGCTCTAAGCTCAAACCAAATAGCCAAATGTAGCTAACTACTTTTGTATCTCCACAAAAGAGTCAGTGATCTATTTTTGTCTGTGTTTAATTTAATTCCAATAAAAACCTGTTTCTCTGTCTGATACTGTTTTATTCAGATCCTCTGTATTTAAAATACTTTTACAGGTAGGATAAAAGGATTAGTGCAACATCTACAGCTTTTCATTTTAAACTGGTAGGATATTTAGATACAGGAAGTGATCTTCTTGTGGTTTCATCATGGATAGAAATTGTTCCAATGCTAAGCTAACCATAACTGCTAAGCTTCCACTTCAGTCACTAAAACTATCCAATATATTTACCACTATCTGTAGTTTGTCAACATGACGGTAGCAGCTTTAGACGGGTAGCACGGACCGATGGACCTAGCTATCTATCCGTGCTACGGTAGGACGATCTGACGGGGTAGCGCAGATAGTCAGAACAGCGGGTTTACACCTGCTGCTGCTCAGGTGTGTTAGAATCATGGCAGCAAAACGCAAAGAACTAACCGTCTGACGAGGAAGCATCACTTGAAGGACCAACAGATTTTGGCTCATATTTTTCTGGTCCGATGTTTTTCATTCGGAACCAGGCAGGACTTAAACTGGAATCTGGATTCTTGGTTCAGAAACTTTTCACTTCTTCATAATAATGACAACATTGTAGGATTTCTTTAACAGATTCAGGTTTCAGAAGGAACGAGATGACAACTCACCATTAAGCTGTGCGTTGCTTCCTGTGGGAGGAAAAGCAGATAGTTAGTCACGGTTCCGACCGGACCGGTTCTTCCTCCAGGTGAGGCTGGGGGAATTTTCAAGAGCAAAGCAGAAATTCAACTTATTGAAACTGCAGGTAAACAGGAAGCAGGTGAAGATCTGCCCTGTCAGCACGCAGCATCACTTAGATTAATGTTAGATAGTAGAGAAATGAAAATGTTTCTACATTTCAGAGGTTTGATTGTAATTTATTTATTAAAAGGTGAATCGAAAAGTCAACTGGAAACATTCAGACTGTTTCACTGGGCTCCAGTTGAAACAACTGCTGTTCATTTCCTGTGAATAAAAATCGGTTTTCTGTTTTGTCAGATCTTTGCCGGTTCCTTTGTGTTTTATTTCTGTTCATGTTTGACTTTCAGGGTTTTTCTTCCTGGTTCCTCCTGTTTCTTGTTGCTCAGAAACCGGTGAGCTCATCTCTTCCCTTTTCTCTCCCTCAACCAGTTTTTCTCTAAATTTACATTTTTTGAAACTCCTGCCTGCGTTTTGGTTTCTGCGCCTCACATGACAGTTTGGTGGAGAAAAGATTACATCTGAACAAACTGGATTCATCCAGATGCAGAACCTTTATCAGCGTTTCACACCTCAGGACCCGACATTAAAACATGTTGTTGTTAGAAATGTGGGAACAGATGATGGAGATCCTGAGTTTAAATCCCTGTGAGCAATAATGAATCAATGAATCAAATCAAAGCTTTAATGAGGTTTGGAAATCGGAGCTTTGAGTTGGAATGCCCTCAGTTTCACTCTGACTGGTTTTAAAGGCCAGAGTTTCAGGTTTGGACTCTGCTGAGTGAAACTGGAAGCCTCCATGTTGGTTTGGGGCAGGGTTCAACTGGTTCAACTGGTTCAACTGGTTCAACAGACTCTATTTATTGTTGATTGTTTGGAGTTTCAGGTATTTTTGCATCTAAACAAATCTTTGAACAAGATTTCCCAGAATCCTCTCTGTCACCGGCAGACGAAGCGGCGAGAAGAATTCAAACATGTTCAGGTCCAACATCGCATGATAACAACAACTGGCTGCTTCTCCTCATTCTGCACATTATCTGAGATAAAATAAAACAATATAAAAAGTTATTTTAATAATAATCTGTGAGGAATCCTCCTAAAGAAACGCCAGTTTAAACACTGGACTCAGAAGAACTGGTACCAGTTTGGGAAACATTTTGTTTTATTTCTACACTGCTTGGTTGTTGCTTTGTTTGTTCTTTGTTTGCTGAGCCAACGAGGTCAAAGTTCACAGAAAGGAGAAAGCATGGAGGCTATCAGGTCCAGAACAATCCCCATAATGGACCAATGAAAGTTTTCCAGCCTTTCACACCTCAGGATTAAAACATGTTATTATTAGAAAGTTATCGACATCATCAACACTGAGCTGAATGGAGGGAAGGGCCGCTGATGGACCGGACCGGACCGGACCGGCCGGACCGGACCGGCCTCTTGTCAGTGACCCAAAGGTCAACAGTCTGACTGCAGGTCATCACCTGCTGCATCAACCCAACCTGACCGTGGAGTCAGGTTGGGTTGGATCCGACAGAAAAGGAGGATTATTTGTGAATGTGGAAGATTTTCCAGGTGTTTCTAACCTCTGGACCGTTTTTTGTAGAGAGTCCCAAATCGAATTCTTTAGCCGGTTTGTTTCCCGGTGAAGAGTGAAGGTTTGTAGAAAAGACTGAAAGCAGGACAGTTATCAATGTTATGATAGTGGGAGCATCCTTTTAGCAAACCGCTGCCAAATACTGAACCACATTAAGCATTTAGTTTTTATTTCTACTGCCTATATTTAAATTACTTGCGCCTGTCACTTCCACTATGTTAGTGTCCTCTGTTGTTATGTAGAAAGTAATTCTGGTTTCTGAACTGCTTTAAGCAAATGGCAATAAAAAACCAGCTGGCTAATGGCTAACCGGCTGGCTAATGGCTAACCGGCTGGCTAATGGCTAACCGGCTGGCTAATGGCTAACCGGCTGGCTAACCGCTGACCGTGCTACACTGGTAGCACTCAACCCTCCTGGGCCTGCTGGGTCCAGTGGTTTACATCAAAGACAGAATGTTGAGGACAACTGTAATATTTTTAGACATAATACTGTATTATGTTTGTACAAATACAGCAAAGATATTTTGAAAAAAGCAACAAGAAAAGTTTCCCATCTGTAAGTAAGAATATAAAGACAAAAATCTCCAACATGAAGTCCTGCTTTCTCAAACAGGTAAAAGAACCAAAACCTTCCTGATTTTACTAAATGTTGAACAGGAACGTTTAAAACCTCAAAGCAAACATTTGAACTTTCTATTCTGATACATTGATTACATGTCAAAATGTTCCTGAATCAAGATTTATTAGGGATTAAGACTTTCTGGGAGACAGAAGTAAAAAAAATTACCAACATAAGTTTTAGTGTTATACTATAATATATTAAATTACAACATAAAAGAATTATACTGACCTTTATTCAAACGTCTTAATGCTGAGTTTTTAGATTATTATTCATCAAACTCAATTTTGTTCTTTTTTAACAGCTGCTGTTTAAATGTTCTGATAAATCCAGAATGAGGTCAGAAACTCAGTAGGAATTCAACCGATTCAAAGCTGAGCAGGTTTCCAGGTTTCTGCTCTGAACCGTCACAAAGGTGAGACTCACCTGCAGCCCAGAGGCTCAGCAGCAGCAGCAGGACTCTGGAGGAAGACCACCCGACCTTCATCACGAAGAAACTCTGGAGCTTCTGCTCTCAAGATAAGAAGATGAAGAAATGCTGCTCTGAACCGACCCGACAACACACACCCTCATATATACACACCCTCATATACACACACACACACACACACACACACACACACCCTCATATATACACACCCTCATATATACACACCCACACACCCTCATATACACACACACACACACACACACACCCTCATATATACACACCCTCATATATACACACACACACACACACACCCTCATATATACACACCCTCATATATACACACACACACACTGCAAACACAACAAACAGCTCCAAACATGGAAATCCTCCCACACTGGAAAATGTTATCTCTTTAATGTATCACTTATTTTATTCTTTTTTGTTTATTTGTTTGTTTTTTATTTCATCCATTTATGTATTTTTATTTAAGTTATTAGGGACGGTTCAGGAAGCACATGCAGCGCACACAGCGCCCCCTGCTGGTTTTATACGCAGATAAAGATGCAGCAGAAAATTACAAGTTAGATTGAAGTTAATGAAACCACATGATCCAGATGATCCAGATGATCCAGATGATCCAGTGATCCAGATGATCCAGATGATCCAGTGATCCAGTGATCCAGATGATCCAGATGATCCAGTGATCCAGTGATCCAGTGTAGATCTGATTGTAAATGATTTTGCTGCTTGTCCCTCATTATTATTCTTCACTGACTCACCAGTCGACAGATACATTTAAAGTTTAATTGTTTTAACCAAATAAACTTTAAATCATTAAAACTCAACAGGAGATTTTCTCACTGCTTTCTGAAGCCACTGATGGCGTCACACATGAACATTGAGCTGCAGGTCAAAGGTCAGATACCTGAGCTTCCGGGTTTCAGAGGTCAGGCTGCCGACCAACAGAGGCTGAACGTCAGATTCTGGGCCGCATTGCAGACAGGTGAGTCCAGGTGAGTCCAGGTGAGTCCAGGTGAGTCCAGGTGAGTCTGTAAGAGCAGAAATACTTTTTATGGAGTTGTTTTTTACTGAGGAAATCTGGCGCCACTAAAGGTCAAATACCTAAACGCGAAGCACAAAATTGGACCACATATGGGTTGGGAAGCAAGATGTTTGGATAGATAAGTATAACAATAGTGATGAGTTGGGTTATTCAGCAACCCTGAAATGAAGCAGCTGTGAGGTCAAGAGGTTTGAACAGGAAAAAAACAGATACACTCTCAATTCAAAGGCCTCCAGAGATCCTACGTAAAACACGAGCAGCAATACTATTGGTCAAAACTTCCCAAGCCACACCAATGAAAATGAGATTCTATAAAACAGGTTGTACCTAAAGATACTTTGAGATTTGGGGGATTTTGGGAACTTGTGAAATATTGTAACTGTAACATGTATTATAGAAAAGTGTAATACATTTCCACTGCTGTGGCCGGCAGCAAAAGGACTCTTCCCTGAGTGTTATTTCTTATCTACAAAATTTTATTAAGAGTTTTGCACCTTTCAAACCCGTTATAAGTCCAGGTGAGTCCAGGTGTAGCTGTGTTCACAAACAATCCAGAGTCTAAAAGCAGCTCACAGTGACATCATCTGAAGCCATAAATAAATCAGCGAATGTGGAGCTGGATTGGAGAAGGTGGAGGACAGGAAGGAGAGGCAGCAGCTCTGCTCCGTCTGCCTTTATTTCCCATTTCGTCTGGTGAAGGAGTCGAACTCGGTGATCAGACAGTCATCAGTTTGATCATTGATCACTGATCAGACTGCAGTTGATGGCTGAACCCTCCATCAACAGTCATGATGATGACCTCAGTTCCTCATGGCGGTGAACTGCAGTCCCTTTGCTGCCATCTAGTGGACAGAAGTAGAACAGAAACGGTGGTTTCTAGTTCCACTGATTCTGCTCATTTCTCTGAAATGTTTCCATATATTTTCCTTCAGTTTAAATATTTTCTTTCTGTCCATTAAAATCTGGAGAACATAATAAATCTACATGCAGGAAAAGCTTCATTTTCCATAAACTACCCCAATAAACTGATCTGATATTTATAGTTGGAATTTCAATCAAAAGACAATTTTCTCCTTAAAACAGATCCGATCCAAGTTTCAGTGAACCTGGAGAGTCCCAGTCCTGCAGCGGTTCCAAGTCCTCCGAGTTTCCTTCAGTCTAAAACCTGAAATATCAGATAACAGATTGAATAAACCTTCGGCCTTCAGGAGGATTTTATTAAACCAAAATGTTGATATTTTTGCTCTAATATTGTCTCCGTCATTTCCGCTCTGGGAGCTTCTGGAAATGTTGTGAATTCATCGGGTTTTTCTGTCACTTTCTGACATTTTCTCGGAGCGACCAGAAGCTGGGAGAAACTTCTAGCGGGTGACGTCATGACGCACGGTGCCTCGCCGCGCTCTGTGATTGGCCGAAGGCTGGAGAAGCAGCGAGAAGTGAGTGAGGGGGTATAAATAGCGGTGAAGGCGAAGCTGAGACAGTTAGAGACTCGGAGACCTTCAGAGAGCATCAGGAGATCCAGCAGAGGAGAAATAAGCATCACAGCGCGCTGCGCAGGAAACTCTGGACTACAGTAAGTTCCAACGTTTCTTCTTCTCTGCGACTGCAGACTGAATTCATGCTCTTATTAACTGGTGGAGGGACAGAGAAACACACGTTGTAGAGTTTAGTCAAAGACAGAAACATGCCGAACAGATTTGTGGAGCAAATGATGTTTGAACGTCTTCGAGGCGTCGCTGAATGCAGCTTTACAGAAGCTGTTGGATTGGAGCAAAACCTGCTACAAAGTCTAGTAAAAACCTAAAGTGTAGTATGTATGAAGTGTTTCTGAGAGGGAATAATCCTCCTCCTCCTCCTGTGTGTCTCTGCTCGTTTAGTCCTGAAAGGAAACCCAGCCAAGATGTGTGCAGCTAAAAACGTGGCCATCGGCATCGACCTGGGCACCACCTACTCCTGCGTGGGGGTTTTCCAGCACGGAAAAGTGGAAATCATCGCCAACGACCAGGGCAACAGGACCACCCCCAGCTACGTGGCCTTCACCGACACCGAGAGGCTGATCGGGGACGCGGCCAAGAACCAGGTGGCCCTGAACCCCAGCAACACAGTGTTTGACGCCAAGAGGCTTATTGGCAGAAAGTTTGAAGAGCCGGTGGTGCAGGCCGACATGAAGCACTGGCCCTTCAAGGTGCTTTCAGAAGGAGGCAGGCCCAAAATCCAGGTGGAGTACAAAGGGGAGAACAAAGCCTTCTTCCCCGAGGAGATCTCCTCCATGGTCCTGGTGAAGATGAAGGAGATCGCCGAGGCCTACCTGGGCCACAAGGTGTCCAACGCCGTGGTCACGGTTCCCGCCTACTTCAACGACTCCCAGCGACAGGCCACCAAAGACGCAGGCGTCATCGCGGGACTCAACGTCCTGAGGATCATCAACGAGCCCACGGCGGCCGCCATCGCCTACGGCCTGGACAAAGGCAAGTCGGGAGAGAGAAATGTCTTGATCTTTGACCTGGGCGGAGGCACCTTCGACGTGTCCATCCTGACCATCGAGGACGGCATCTTTGAGGTGAAGGCCACGGCTGGAGACACTCACCTGGGAGGAGAGGACTTTGACAACCGCATGGTCAACCACTTTGTGGAGGAGTTCAAGAGGAAACACAAGAAGGACATCAGCCAGAACAAGAGAGCCTTGAGGAGGCTGCGCACAGCTTGCGAGAGGGCCAAGAGGACCCTGTCCTCCAGCTCCCAGGCCAGCATCGAGATCGACTCGCTGTTCGAGGGCGTGGACCTGTACACCTCCATCACCAGGGCTCGCTTTGAGGAGCTGTGCTCCGACCTGTTCAGGGGAACCTTGGAGCCCGTGGAGAAGGCTCTGAGGGACGCCAAGATGGACAAGGGCCAGATCCACGACGTGGTCCTGGTGGGAGGCTCCACCCGAATCCCCAAGATCCAGAAGCTGCTGCAGGACTTTTTCAACGGCCGGGAGCTGAACAAGAGCATCAACCCGGACGAGGCGGTGGCTTACGGCGCCGCCGTCCAGGCCGCCATCCTGACGGGAGACACGTCGGGGAACGTCCAGGACCTGCTGCTGCTGGACGTGGCTCCTCTGTCCCTGGGGATCGAGACGGCCGGAGGAGTGATGACGGCCCTGATCAAACGCAACACCACCGTCCCCACCAAGCAGACCCAGGTGTTTAGCACCTACTCCGACAACCAGCCCGGGGTTCTGATCCAGGTCTACGAAGGCGAGAGAGCCATGACCAAGGACAACAACCTGCTGGGCAGGTTTGAGCTGACGGGAATCCCGCCCGCTCCACGAGGGGTCCCGCAGATCGAGGTCACCTTCGACGTGGACGCCAACGGCATCCTGAACGTGTCGGCGGTGGACAAAAGCACCGGCAAAGAGAACAAGATCACCATCACCAACGACAAGGGCCGACTGAGCAAAGAGGAGATCGAGAGGATGGTGCAGGACGCCGAGAAGTACAAAGCCGAGGACGAGCTGCAGAGGGACAAGATAGCTGCCAAGAACTCCCTGGAGTCCTACGCTTTCACCATGAAGAGCAGCGTGGAGGACGAGAGCTTGAAGGGCCAGATCAGCCAGGAGGACAAGAAGAAGGTGGTGGACAAGTGCCAGGAGACCATCAGTTGGCTGGAGAACAACCAGCTGGCTGAGAAAGACGAGTACCAACACCAGCAGAAAGAGCTGGAGAAGGTGTGCAACCCCATCATCAGCAAGTTGTACCAGGGAGGGAGGCCCACTGGGAGCTGCAGAGAGCAGGCAGGAGCCCACAGCCAGGGGCCCACTGTGGAGGAGGTGGACTGAAGGACCGCTGGAGGTTTCACCTTTTCCTCACCTTGATGTTTTTCTTCCTCTTTCTAAATATAATTTGCATCTGAATGTATTTTTCATCTTAAAGCTGCTGGACGATGTAATAAAGATGAGAAAAACTCTCCCAGAATATTTATTGTTGTGAAATATGTTTTAAAAACTGAGCTGTAATTTCAGATGTTCTTGAGTCTTCATCATGATCGCAATTGAGCTGTAAAAACTCGATGTTTGATTATTAAAGTTGCAAAGACTTTACAGTGTAAACACGTTCTTTCTTTGCTGGACAGTAAAATAAAAGATTAAATCAAATTTTCTGATCAATGTTTGTATTTTTCTGGGTTTCGGGTCAAAGAAAATCTAATGAAACCAGCTTCATATTTTGTCCCCATCTAAACTCCTGAGGATCCGAAGAACATTTCTTCACTAAATATTGAGAAGACGAGCCCATAGGGCCTTACGGGGCCCCTCCCCCTGTAACGGTGCTTATTCCAGGCTGGGTGGGGTCTGGTAGGGGGGGCATCCTCGGCGTTCCCCTCCAGTTATTCAAACACTCCACTGCTGGCCGCCAGTCATTTAAGGAGTCGAGTTTTCTACTAATGTTTCACTTTCTACTTCTAGAACTTTCTGAGCAGTTGCATCCGGTTCTCCTCGTCTAACTGGCAAACAAAGTTATTAATTTTATTATGAGCTGAAACATTTCAACCTGTAAGACCAGTTTCTAAAGTGTTAATACAATGCAGCAATATGAAGTATTGATATTCAAAATATCCAAAACTCAACTCAAAGCATGAATGTACTTGATTATTCCATATTGATTTCTCCACACTGTGACCCGGTCCGCAGCCAGTCTCAGCCACCAGGGGGAGCCAACAACTCAAAATCCCAAGGAACGATCCAGTTCAAGCTATTTTCTTCTAATTCACCTCCGTGGATTCAAGATAGTTGTTTTTGATGAAAAACTGGATTCAACAATTGTCTTTAAAAGTCACCAGGTAAAGGTCCACATTAGGTACTGGAAGCCACCGATTGGGCAAAGATTGTCTGCATCGTCCTCATCAGGCCCAAGAACCCAGCACAGAGGAGCGGACCCAGAGCGCCCCGACCCAGCTGGGTTCGCCTCCCCGGACTCTTCCTCCTCATCCTGGAGCCCATCTGCTGGAACCAGTTCTGGACCCGAGGACAAAACAGAAACCTGAGATCCCTCACATCAACCTCTGATATGAGATTAGAGAAATATGAAGTAAAACAAAGTGACAGAGACTAAAGCATGAAGCACATCAGAGTGAGATGAAGAGCAGAACCAGAGGTCAGTTCCTCTGCTGAGATTTAATCATTAAATTTAATCGCACATAAAGACACAGAAAAGGAAATGTGAAACTTTCGAGAGCCCATAAATGTTGTGGTCAGCTCGGTTCTGAAGTCATCCCGAGTTCAAACTTTCAGAAATGATTCAGCTGGGAGGAAACGGCTGAGCTCAGATATTTTGGACCAGGAAACAAATTGGTTTGGTTCTAGTTCAGATCAAACTGGACCAGAATAGAAACGAGCTGCTGATGAAATCATGGATGGAGAAGAAAAAACTCTGGGAATGTTTAAAACTCAAGGGCAGCCCTGGCGGAGTCCAACTCTCACCGGAAACGAGCCCGACTTACTGCCGGCAATCCAGACCAGACTCTGACACCGGTCCTACAGGGACCTGACAGCCCGTATCAAGGAGCCCGGTACCCCATACTCCCAGAGAACCCCCCACAGGGCTCCCCGAGGGACACGGTCGAACGCCTTCTCCAAGTCCACAAAACACATGTAGACTGGTTGGGCGAACTCCCAGAACCCTCCAGGACCTGCTGAGGGTGTAGAGCTGGTCCAGTGTTCCAGAACCAGAACCACACTGCTCTTCCTGAATCCGAGGTTCAACAATCCGACGGACCCTCCTCTCCAGAACCCCTGAATAGACCTTGCCAGGGAGGCTTAAGAGTGTGACCCCCCTGTAATTGGAGCACACCCTCCGGTCCCCCTTTTTGAACAGGGGGACCACCACCCCGGTCTGCCAATCCAGGGGAACTGCCCCCGACGTCCATGTGATATTGAAGAGTCGTGTTACCCAACACAATCCTACAACATCCAGAGCCTTGAGGAACTCCGGGTGGATCTCATCCACCCCCGGGGCCCTGCCACCGAGGAGCTTTTTGACCCCCTCGGCGACCTCGACCCCAGAGATTGGAGAGCCCAACCCAGAGTCCCCAGGCTCAGCTTCCACAATAGAAGGCATGTTGGTGGGATTGAGGAGGTCTTCGAAATATTCTGCCCACCGGCCCACAACATCCTGAGTTGAGGTCAGCAGCACACCGTCCCCACTGTAGACAGTGTTGGTGCTGCACTGCTTCCCCCTCCTGAGACGCCGGATGGTGGACCAGAATCGCCTCAAAGCCGTACAGAAGTCTTTCTCCATGGCCTCTCCAAACTCCTCCCACACCCGAGTTTTTGCCTCAGCAACCACCCGAGCCGCTTCGCCCGCCGGTACCCATCAGCTGCTTCCGGAGTCCCACAGGCCAAAAAGGTCCTGTCATGATCTGTGGAGGTGGAATGGTGAGGTAGACCTGGTGGACCCAGGTTGCTGAATAACGATAATGGTTTTAATGAAGAATAAACATAATAATCAAAGCAGCACAAGTGAGCAACAATAATGACTACACTGGTAGCAGCTGGCATCAGACTGAAGACAATAGACAGGACAAACGACAGAATCGAAAAGAAACACTTCTTAACAGGTGGGGTTAAATACACCCAGGGAGGAATCAAGGGGAAACAAGAGACAGCTGGAGATAATAAAGGGTTAGGCGGGACAACACTGAGACTCAGCTGAACACAGAAACCTGAATCAACACACAGAAAAACCAAATGCTCACAGGCCCCATGAGGCTCCTTCTTCAGCCTCACAGCATCCGTCACCAAAGGGTTCAAAGTTCTCCTGGAGATGTGAGTTAAAGCTTCGTCTCACCGGGGACGTTCCCAGCAGACCCTCACGACACGTTTGGGCCTGCCAGGTCTGACCTGCATCCTCCCCTACCACCGGAGCCAACTCACCACACCAGGTAGTGGTCAGAACCGCACCTCTCTTCACCCAAGTGTCCAAGACATACAGCCACAGATCTGATGAAACGATGACAAAGTCGATTGTCAAACTGCAGCCCTTATTGTGGTAATGTGGCCTCCTTTTTCTTTTTTTGAGTTAATTTTATTTTTCTTAAATTTGCTGTTTTGGATTTCTAACATTAACCAGTCATCTTTTAGCTAACATTAGCTAATCACCTTGTAGCTAACATTAGCTAGTCATCTTTTAGCTAGCATTGTAGCTAAAAGACTTAGACTAGCTAAAGATGACTTTAGCTAGTCATCTTGTACCTAACATTAGCTAGTTATCCTTTAGCCAACATTAGCTACTCAACTTTTATCTAACATTAGCTAGTCATATTTTAGCTAACATTGTAGCTAAAAGGCTTAGACTAGCTAAAGATGACTTTACCTAGTTATCTTTTAGCTAGCATTAGCTAGTCATCTTTTTAGCTAACATTAGCTACTCATGTTTTATCTAACATTAACTAGTAATCTTTTAGCTAACATTAGCTAGTCATCTTTTAGCTAACATTACCAAGTTATCGTTTAGCTAACATGTTAATGTTAGCTAATGTTTTAGCTAACATTAGCTTGTCATCTTTTAGCTAACATTAGCTAGTCATCTTTTAGCTAACATTGTAGGTAAAAGGCTTAGACTTGCTAATGATGACTTTAGCTAGTCATCTTTTAGCCATCATTAGCTAGTCATCTTTTTAGCTAACATTAGCTACTCATGTTTTATCTAACATTAACTAGTAATCTTTTAGCTAACATTAGCTAGTCATCTTTTAGCTAACATTACCAAGTTATTGTTTAGCTAACATGTTAATGTTAGCTAATGTTTTAGCTAACATTAGCTTGTCATCTTTTAGCTAACATTAGCTAGTCATCTTTTAGCTAACATTGTAGGTAAAAGGCTTAGACTTGCTAATGATGACTTTAGCTAGTCATCTTTTAGCAAACATTACCTTGTCATCTTTTAGCCATCATTAGCTAGTCATCTTTTAGCTAACATTGTAGCTAAAGGGGTTAGACTAGCGAATGATGACTTTAGCTAGTTATCTTGTAGCTAAAATAAGCTAGTTATCTTGTAGCTAAAATTAGCTAGTCATCTTTTAGCTAATGTTAAGTAGTCATCTTTTAGCTGTCATTACCTAGTCATCTTTTAGCTAACATTGTATCTAAAAGGGTTAGACTTGCTAATGATGACTTTAGCTAGTCATCTTTTAGCAAACATTACCTTGTCATTATTTAGCCATCATTAGCTAGTCATGTGGTGACTCAGCAGATTTCGTATCCTATTGTTTGGCAGTTTATCTGGACAAAATATGTTTTGTAGCTATTTTGTTCCTATACTTTAAAATATTTTCGTTTAATTATGCTCTTTCTTATTAAACTTTGCTAAATAATTGTTGGTAGTGATACTATGTGGTATTGAAGCTGTAATAGAGGTGTAATATTAGGATATATTAATCATATCCCATCATTCCAGTGACACATTGTAGCTGCTATTGCTAACAGATGCTATGAAACGGATCAATACAAAAAAAGTCACAGTGATCTATTTTTATCTGTTTAATTTAATTCCAATAAAAACCTGTTTCCCTGTCTGATACTTCAGTCACTAAAACTATCCAATATATTTACCACTATCTGTAGTTTGTCAACATGACGGTAGCAGCTTTAGACGGGTAGCACGGACAGATGGACCTAGCTATCTGTCCGTGCTACAGTAGGACGATCTGACGAGGTAGCGCAGATAGTCAGAACAGCGGGTGCAGAAGGAAGAAACGGATCTTCAGGTGATTCAAATAGAAACATGTTGAGATTTTTTTCTAATGTTTGATTTCAAAATAAACCCCAGAAACTGAAATGGTTACATGAGTTGTTTATTTTTTATTTCATTTAGCAGCAAATTTGAAGTTTGAAGAAAAGATGAAAATGCGTCCCCCTGTCCCTCAGCGTCCCCCCATCGCCCCTCCATCGTCCCCCCATCGTCCCCCCCCAGAGCCTCCCCAGCGTCCCCCCATCACACGGCGTCCCCTCAGTGCTCCTCTGCAGATCAAGCTGAACCAGTAGAGCTGCAGGGGCCACAGCAGCGCGGCTCCCAGGTTGCACTGCCAGGGGGCCACCAGGGGGACCCAGTACAGTGGAATGGAGGCATACCTGCAGCAGCAGATAGGGGGCGCTGTGGTCAGCTTGAAAACAGATGATCTGAGGTAAATAGCATCAATGAAGTTCCTGACCTCCTGACCTGGACCATATCAGCTTCACCTGCCAGCAGGTCAACCCCAGGTCAGAGAGGTCAGGTGAGGTCAGGTGTGTTACCTGCTGTAGGAGTAGTACAGGTAGGGGAAGAGCAGAACTCTGCAGCAGAAGAAGATGAGCAGCATGGCGGCGCCGTTGATCCGATGCAGCAGCCAGTCCTGCTTCTGGAACTGATGGACACACCTGGTCAGGTACAAACACCTGGACCCGACTGGACTCTGAGCGGTTCTGTTGGGTCGGACCGGGTCCAGAACACGAGGTTACCTGGATCAGAACTTTCCCCAGACAGACAGACGGCGTGCTGAGCTCAGCCAGGAACAGAAGGCCCTGGAAGTAATCACCCCGCCCCCGGCGCCACACCTTGAGGGAGAGAGGTCAGGGGTCAGCGACCTCTGGACGGTTCCCTGACCCATCTGGACCAGGCGGTTTCGTCTCATCTTTATCAGGCTCTTCTCTCCAGATCCAGAACCCAGTTTCACAGTCAGTTAATGAGGCTGTGTAACAGACAGGTGGCGCCACCTGCAGGCTGGAGGCTTCATTACAGGCTGCAACAGAACTTCCCTGGCCTGGTAAGAATCGGCAGAACCAGCTTGACATTGGTCAAACTGAATTGATTTTTAGGTTTAATCTGGTTTCAGATCTGGATTAGAACTGGTTTAACAAACGGTTCACTCAGACTTTTGGATCAGAACCCTTTGGTTCTGACCTAATATTGGACTGGGCCAGAATAGAAAAAGAACCACAGATGAAGAAGATGTGATGTCAGACATTCTCCAGTTTTTTCATCAAACTGGTTCCAGTTTCTTCCTGAACTGGATCCAGCGTTGCCATAGTTACCAGAGAAGCGGGGCAGCAGAAGGCCACCATAAAGACGTGATGCAGAACCATCAGAACCTCCCGGCGCAGGAATCCCAACACGGCGGCGCGCACCGAGCTGCCGTCAGGCCCCGCCTTCTGGTGACCTTTGACCCGCAGCCTGAACCAGTAGCACAGGAACATGGCCAGGAGGTCGTAGCAGAAATAGGGCGTGGCGAACAGGATGTAGGCGTCGGCCAGCCAGTGTCTGAAGAGGGGAAGCAGAACAGGTCAAAGATGGCCACTGGGTCATCAGAACCAACAGAACCGGGTCATTCTGGACTCCCAGAAACACCCATAACCAGCAGCAGGTTCTGCTAACCCGGTCGTTTCTGGTTCTGTTCAGTTGAATGTCTGAAAAATAATCAGTAATTATGAAAACAATAATTTAATCTGAAAATCCCAGATTAAATCTCAATAATGGAAAATCCTATTGATCTTACAATAATAACAACAATAAGTAATCCTAATAATAATAATAACAATAATTAATAATAAATAATGCTAATAATAAAACATGGAAAAGTTTCTGTTTCGTGTGTTTTATGGTGAAAGCCTTCAGAGGTTTGGGTTGAACCTTCTTTAGAGTTTTTTTTGTGTATTTTTATGTTTTGGATTTTATTTACCAGCACTGATGTGAACAAGGTTAGGGTGACTAATGTTTTAATATAACTGTTCACATCAGTATAACAATATTATTGTTGTTATTAGTAATAATAATAATAATGATATGAATCCCTCTGCACTGCTGCAGGTGAGCCTCGCCATCCCAGACTTCCTTTCTGCTCTTGCTGTGATTTGGTAACCAAATGGGAGTCGGACCTGTGCTGAACTTTGACTGGGAAATCAGGAAACCAGTAACCTCCGTCCTCGCCACCGTTTCCCAGCATGCTCAGCAAGGATCAGCCAGCGACTGAAATAACCTGCAGCTCGACTCCATAATGCCAAATCAGTAATTAGATTACAGGCTGACAGGAATTCTGCTGCAGCGTTTCTTTTGTCCTCCTGTGATGATGTCATCAGATCACCTGATGACATCATCACAGGAGGACAAATTAATCTTTTCACACTGGACGAAAAGTCAGCAGGATGTCCTCACCTGTCCTTCAGGACGTCCCTGCAGGACGAGACGATGGTCCATCCGGCCGAGGACGCCATGACGGCCTGGAGAGACGACACCAGACTGGAGGACAGGGAGCACTGGTCAGACTGGGACATGAATGTTGTCCTCTGGACCCTGAGGGTCCCTGACTGTCGGTTGCCATGGTAACTGCCTGGGACCATCTACTAGACATTAATGGCTGCTATGTCGTTGCCATGGTTACACCAACGTTTTATTTCCGGTTCGCTTCCAGGAAGAGGAGGGGCAGCAGAAAACGAGAGAACGGAAACCGGACCAGAACCAGAACCATTAGTGAATGAAGGAACAAATAAAACAGAACAATCAGGAACTGAGACAAACAATCAATCTGGACCGGGCCGGACCCAATCTGGACCGGACCCGGAGGCTGCGTGCTCTTACATGCTACAGATAGAGGAGCAGTTTCACTTCATCTGCAGATCTACTGCTCGGTTCTGAAGCTCAGCTGGGAGTTCTGGTTCTGATCCAGGGACAGACTAGTTTGGATCAGAGGAAACATCTGAATAAATAAACTAAGAGAAATGGACGGAGGTCAATGCAAAGTCCTCAGTTTGTATAGCAGGGATGTGTGTGTGTCTGTGTGTGTCTCTGTGTGTGTGTGTGTGTGTGTGTGTGTGTCTGCGTGTGTGTGTATCTCAGTGTGTGTGTGTGTCTATGTGTGTGTGTGTGTGTCTCTCTGTGTGTGTGTCTCAGTGTGTGTGTGTGTGTGTGTGTGTGTGTGTGTGTGTCTCTGTGTGTGTGTATCTCAGTGTGTGTCTGTGTGTGTGTGTCTGTGTGTGTGTGTGTGTGTGTGTGTGTGTGTGTGTGTGTGTCTCTGTGTGTGTGTGTGTGTGTTCTCTCTGTGTGTGTGTGTGTCTCTGTGTGTGTGTGTGTGTGTGTGTGTGTGTGTGTCTCTGTGTGTGTGTGTGTATCTCAGTGTGTGTGTGTGTGTGTGTCTCTCTGTGTGTGTGTGTGTGTGTCTATGTGTGTGTGTGTGTGTCTCTCTGTGTGTGTGTCTCAGTGTGTGTGTGTGTGTCTGTGTGTCACCGTGCTGAGATCACCACGGCGTCCGCCTCACTCCATCCCATGAGCCGCTCCAGGATTTGCTTTGATCCCAGGAAGATTCCCGGGAAGAAAACAGAACCGGCTGCCAGCAGAACCAGCATGCTGACCGGTCCGGACCGGACCGGGGCGAGAGAGTCGGAGAGAGAGAGAGACACAGAGAGTGTGTGTGTGTCAGCAGCTCAGAGAGGATCAGAGGGGCGGAGCTTCCTGCAGCCACCTGGGGAGGAGGAGAGGTGATAGGGGAGGAGCTAATCCCCGGTCCTGGACTGGATCTGAACCAAATCAGGACCGGTTCTAAAATGTATCTGGACCGGTTCTGGACTGGATCAGGAGCAGTTATGTCTTCAGAGATTATCTGTTTCTGTCCCTCAGCTTCAGCCCAGAACCAGAATCAGACCCAGGATGCTGAAGCTCTGCCCCCTGAATGTCAGCCAGCCAATCAGAGCTCAGTTTGTAGTCGCGTAACTCCATCAGGTTTAATCTCTGGTTGGGATTAATAAATGTTCCTGAATTTTAATCTGGATCCGGTGAGAATCCAGATTTCATGCAGAGCTTTAATGTGATCAGTTACTTCTGTTAAAATCCTGAGCAGATTTATTTTTCACAGCCATGATTGTGTTGTCATGGCGACCACAGTCTGTAACATTCAGTAAATCAGGAGAAACGATTTATTGAACCACTTTAAAAATGGCTTTTAATGAAGTTTTAAACAAACTTCTCAGTAAGAAGACATTTCTGTTTTCCAAAATCATTTGATGTAATATTCTGATCTTTAATGTGTTTTTATTTAGAAGCAGAAAATCAACATGAAGAGAAATAAAGATATTAAAGCTTCAGTTATCTATGTTTCACTTGATGAGTTAAAGAAATAAATTTACTTTTCAATAGGAGCTTCACTGAACAGTTCTTTATACTTTAGCTTTGAGTCATTTTATCATGACGAGCTGCTCGGTAGTTAAACTACAGAAACGTCCTGGCAGGAAGAACTAGCAGCTTTTAACTGCCTGTCAGAGTGAGACCTCTTGTTTCTACACAAGCTCTGTTTTAAAGGGGCGGTGTCATGGAAAACCAGCTGTAAGCTTCCCATCATGTTACTCCTCATCAAACCCTGGGCCAGACTGGAACCAGAACCAGACAGGAACCGGATAGGAGTCGGGCCGGAACCGGAGTGTTGAGAAATCACTTAATCTCCATGGCAACAGGATTTAGATTCACATCCATCCGTCCTTGGAGAAACTTTCTGGAGAGATGAATCTGACTGAATGGATTCTGTCAACAATCCAGTCAAGGCTGCCGTTCTAACTGGGTCACTTTTTCCTTCCACTTAACTTTCTATGACTACTGTTGGCTTTCAGCAGCGACCTGCTGTGTCTCCTGGCCGCCTGTCTCTGGCCTTCAGTCGTCTCCATGGCGACATCTAAAGCCAAACTGGAGGTCCGGGGGTCAAAGTTCGACCTTAAAGTTTAACTTCATATTGAAACGTTTGGGTCGTTTGTTGCTCCTCTGAGGGAACCTTCACATTTACTACAGGAAGAAGGCAGCAGCTGCATCCGACCCGGACCCCAACCGGACCCGGGAGAACAGACGACACGGCAGAACCAGCAGAACCGTTCGGTCCAGTGTCCATTTCTTTATTCACCATCACTAGTTTGACTCTAAATTCAAGTATCTGTTAGAACAGAACCAGAACCAAAACAGAACTTTGAGCTAAAACAGACAGAAACATCGGATCCATATTCAGAATAATAAACATCGAGTTCTAAAGGTTCTAGAACAGAAAATGGGTTCTAGAGGTTCTGACCAACGCAGAGGAACCAGATTACAACCAGAACCTCCGGCTCTGTTCTGGGTCCAAACGGGCCCAACTGGGTCCACCAGAACCGGTCCAGTCAGTAAACCCAGGTAATGGATTTTTCCTCCAGAATCTGGAGAGTGCAGGAAAGAACCGGAACCAGAACCAGAACCAAAGGAATCACACAAAACCTCTTCTGGGAGAGGCTGAATGAAGCGGTACTGGTACTGTTGGGCCGGTTCTGTTGGACCTCACAGGGAATAAACACACATGCACATTTACAGGAGGTTCTGGCGCTGCTGCAGCCGGGCCCTCGGGTCAGCAGCAGGTTCCGACATTCTGGACGCGACCCGGTTTGGCGGTTCTGACCCGGACCGTCTGCAAAGTCATTCTGCTGGAAACCAGAACCGGTACCGGTCCGAACAGCAACCCAGTTTTCCGGTTCTGGTTCTGATGACTTGTCAGAACCACAGCCAGTCCAAATTAAATCAGGTCCGGCCCGGATCTCTGGTACCGTTAGGAGAACCAGAAGTTTTCTCATGATTTCTTTCATTTTGGTTCTTTTGGGTCGTGATTTTATTTTGAAATAATATCGGAACCGAACCTGAACCAGATGGTCCAAATGGTCCAGCTGTGGACGGGAGGTTCTGTTGGGTCACTGGAGGAACCGGCAGCGGGTCGGGTTCTGAGACCCAGTCCAGATGGGCGCCGGGGTGCTGCGTTTCGGATCAGAACCAGAACCAAGCCACCAGCATTTTCTCTGATAAGTCCTGCTCCCAGAACCGGGTCAGAACCGGGTCAGAAATGGAGGAGGAGGTAAAACTGGAGGGATGTTACAAAATTATCCAGAGTTCTGGCCCCGGTCCAAAAGTTCTTCAGAACTCTGAGGTAACTGGGTCCAGTCGGTACCGGTCCGAGGTTAACTTGGGTTAGATGAAAGGTTCTGGTCTCTGAGGGAATCCAGTCGTTTTTTTCCCCCGGGTCACAACCGGACCAGAACCGGCGTGGTTAGACCTGCTACATCTGGTGAGGTTGCTCTACTGTCGCCATGGCAACGCCACAAACGACAACACAGTGAGAGATGAGGAGCGTTAGAGGCGGGCGGGTTCTGACCCGGTTCTGACCCGTCCCAGTGCTCCAGCAGCAGCTTGGCTCCGGGGGCGTCCAGGTGGATCCGGCAGAACCAGAACAAATCAACATGAGGTCGGTCCGTTTGGGTCGGGGGGTAGAGAGAGAGAGACAGAGAGAGAGAGAGAGAGAGCTAACTCGCCCGCCGGCTGATGATGATGATGATGGAGATCCGGAGCCTTCATCTCTCCTCCTTCCTGGAGACCTTGGAGGAATGCCACGCCGTGGACCTGAGGACCGATGACATCACATGACCCAACAGCAAGTAGAGCAATGACATCACATGACCCGGACCCGGATCCGGGTCAGTTACTGACCCATTGCACTACGTCTCTGAGTCGCTGGAGGAGCCTGATGGACTGAACAGAGCTGTTCCTGCCCGGTTCTCCTGGACTCACCTGCTTGGGCTCGCAGACGGCAGGATGTACAGCGGCTCGCTCCGAAAACCGACCAGAACCTCGAGTCGATCCGACTTCGCCTGAATTCACACCACCTGGTTCGTGTCTCTGTCAGCGTTTCCCTTTACACCGGAGCAGCAATAAAAACGTATAGAAGATGCTAACCTGCTAGGCTACATGATGGTGGAGCACCGTCTCCATGGTTACTGAGTCGCCGACTTTCTCCATGTTGGTTATAAAGTTTATGAAAATTAATTTTTGTACCTTGTATAGCGCTGCCCGTCACTAACAGCTAGTCAGTGAGACATTTGGTCCGTCTGAGCAGCCGAGCACGCGGCGCCCTGCGGCCATTTTTAAAGTGACATCACCTAACTCAGTGGTTCCCAAAGATTTTCTGGGCCCCCAATAGATTACAATAAAATCCCCCCCCCCCACCCCCCCAAAAAAAAAATCAACTGGTCACACATGGTTCAACCTTAAACTTTTACACACTGAAGTTTATTTCACACTTCAGGTTGCAACAAAACTACAAACCATCTTTACAGTCAAACTCTTTTGGTAACAGTTTTTTTTCTCCATTCATCCATACAGCTTCCAGCCCCCCCTGTAATGGCATTGTGCCCTCCTAGGGGGCGCGCCCCACACTTTGGGAACCACTGACCTAACTTGAAGCGACATGAGGCGACCGGCAGCGGATTGATGGGTTTGACGGCCGTCGTGGCGGAGTGGGAGGAGTCCTGAAGAGTGTGACGTCACGTGCAAAGGGTCCAGATCCAGAACTCCCCCCACCCAGATGACACCGGGCGCTGGTTGCCATGGAGACCCCGACCCCTCACCTGATGAAGGTCTTGAAGGCGGCGCTCTGGGGGTTGATGCAGAGCGGGACCCGCTTGCCCTGCTGGTGCTCGGTGATGAAGCGATGGATCAGTTCTGGAAGGACAGACGGCAGCGTCAGGTCCGGTTCGGGAGGTTCCCGGACCAGGCCCGGTTCCGACCCACCTTTGCCCTGCCACACGGACAGCAGGCTGTTCTCGTAGCTGTGGCTGAAGGGGCGCTCGGCCGCCGGCTCAAAGTCGCGCGTGTAGACGCGGCCGCCGGCCACCGAGTAGCAGCAGCGGCACATGCAGGTGTGGTAGCGCAGCCGGCCTTCGTCCAGGTACGGGTGGGACAGCGCGTCACCGCCGGAGATCCGCTTGGCCTGCACACAGAACCCGGCTGAGACCCGGAACCAGACCCTGAACAACAACCGGAACCAGAACCACTCACCGGGTCAAACACCAGCATGCGGCACAGCAGGTGAACGGCCTCGTGGGTAGCGCCGTCCGACAGCATGTAGAGCACCGACAGCGACGGCTGCAGAACCAGAAACAGAACCCGTTACTGATCAGAACCAAACAGAACCTGGAAACGTCTGATCAGCTGCTGCTCAGCTGGCTGCGAGGAAGCATCACGTGCCCCAACACGGCCAACACCGGAACCCCCCGGTTCTGGCAGAACCTCCTACCGGCTTGTGAGGTCCCCTCAGGATGTGGGCTCGGGCCCCTTCGCAGGCCGACGCCAGGGCGGACAGCGGCGGCGTTCCCAGCAGGTCCGTGATCAGGTCCAACTGCAGAGAAGAACAATCAGTAGAACCGGTTCTGGTTCTGGATCCAGATTCATTCAAAACATCCGACCAGCAGCAGAACAACAAATGGTTTCAGCCTGAGAAAATACCATAAACCTCCAATCAGCACCAACCCGGAACCATTGGACCCAGAAGCTCCAGAACCTCTGCTGTCGTTTCCTCTAGTTCCTCCAGTACCGGTGGCGGTTCCGGTACCAGCTCTGCCGATCCGGCTCACCTGCTGGATGGGGCTCTGCGCCTGGAACAGGATGCGGCGGCCCAGCAGCTCGGCGAAGATGCAGCCGACCGACCAGACGTCGATGGCCGACCCGTAGTGCCGGCAGCCCATCAGAACCTCCGGGGCCCGGTAGTACTGGGTCACCACCTCCTGGGTCATGTGGCGCGACGGGTCAGGCTCTTCCACGCGGGCCAGGCCGAAGTCACAGATCTGAGGAGAGAGGAGGGCTCAGTGTCCTAGATAAAGCCCGCCTCCTCTGTATCTAAGCTCCGCCCCTCCAGGTGAGCGGCTCACCTTGAGCAGGCAGTTGCTGTTGACCAGCAGGTTCCCAGGCTTGATGTCTCGGTGGAGGATCCCAGCAGAGTGGAGGTACTTCAGACCTGGAGAGGACGAGGAGCCGTTAGCCGGGTCGACCCGGGTCGCTCAAGGAGAAGCAGACCAACGGAAGAAATAACAACTGAACCCGAGTCCAGGAACACATCCAAAACCGGTCCAGATCCTTGAACCAATCAGATTCTGGACAGGTTCCGTAGGTGTTGGTGGAACCGGCCCGGTTCTGGACTGACCTCGGAGGATCTGGTAGAGGAAGACCTTGATGTGGTCGGTGGTGAGCGGCTGCGGCGACACGATGACCTTGTGAAGGTCGCTCTGCATCAGCTCTGTGATGACGTAGCTGCCGGGCCGTTAAGGACGCTAACCGAACCCGATCAGAGAGGACTAAAGTGGGTCAGAACCACCTGAAGGATACATCTCCTCAAAGCAGTCGATCTGCGGAGGCTGCAGGATGTCCAGAGCCGACAGAACCTGCAGAACCAGAGCAGAACCAGAGTCAGAACCTCAGGGAGTGGCAGTCTGAGCGCGCTCAGAAGCGGTGGCGCCGTACGTTGTCGTGTTTGAAGAAGCAGAGCATCCGCAGCTCCCTGAAGACCCGCTTACACGACACCAGGTTCTGGAAGACGTTCGGCATCTTCTTCAGCGCCACCTTCCGGCCGTCACGGGGGTCTGTCACCGACCTGGGGTCAAAGGTCAGGATTGGTGGAGGAGTGGGGGGAAGCTTCCTGTTACACTACAACCAATCAGTGCATCAGACCCGGTTCTGCCCGGATCAGAACCAGACCCGATTCTTACCAGACGACCCCGAAGGCTCCATATCCGATGGGCCGGTCCGGTTCCATCTCGGCCGGGCTCGGTACCTCACTGGCTGGGTTGCTGTAGGGCTGTGGTACCGCCGCCCCACCGCCGGCGCCGCCCCCCAGCGCCGTCGGATGGCGCGGGGTTCCAGCCGGGGCGCTGGGTCCAGTCAGGCCCGGCGCAGCGCCAAGGCCGGCCGACGGCCCGCCGCAGGACGAGCCCACGCAGAAAAACTTGTGGCCCAGGTCCGAACCCGGGAACAGGTCGCCGCAGACGGTTTGGCGGCCAGCGCCGTGGAACGCCATCCCCACCCGACCCACTATAAGTCCAGGCAGTGAGAGCGGTGCCGGTACCAGGCTGCTGCTGCTGCTGGTCCCGCTCAGGCTCAGAACCAGCACCGCGCGCTCAACATGGTCCTACCGGGTTCTGGAAGAGACAAAAATTGGGAGTCAGACTTGGACCTCATCAGAACCAAGACCTGCAGCCAGAACCAGAATCTTTTCTAGCAGAAACAGTTCCGAACCAAAGCTGACACTTTAATCTGTCAGTACCGGGTCACAGAACCAGAACCTCCAAGGAGTCAAGCTTTATTTAAATAAAACTTTTCAAAATAAAACCCACAAAGTTTTAAATAAACAATACGTTTTACAGGTGCAGAACCGGACCGGGTCATTCATCAGAACTTCTGTCTGGTTCTGTAGAGTTCAAAGAAGAGCAGCATCAGGTCCTTTTGGACCCGGATTTCCATGGTAACTTCGATAATATTGTTTATCGGCCGTTACGAATAGCCGCCTGCCTGTTACCGGGCAGATTAACTCCTCCAGAGACCACGTGACCTTAACTGTCACTTTATCGCCTTAATAGGAGAAAAGATTGAACATTTTATGGAAGCGATTCTGGATCAAAACTCTTTCTGGTTTCCTTATAGTTAAATAAACTTTGAATATTTTTTCTAGATAGACTATCTGGACAGTTAAACCTGCAATCTTCTCTCTGAAAAACTGCTATTTTCCTAATTTTCTAACATTATCATCGTTTATGGTCCGGAGGATCATACAAATTTCCAGTTTTGGTGATTTCATGAACCGAGATCAGCGTTAACGTTTCAGATCCATCACTCTGCGCTCGTCTGAGCGGGTCTGGATCATAGAAACTCTCTGGAATGAGCGCAGGGTCCGAGTCCAGACCTGAGCAGCCGATCTAAGATTCTAAACCGTCAACCTCGATCTGACCCAATATCAACAGGAATAACGACCAGAATCGACCAGTACCGGTCCAGGACCAAACAGTCCCTGCGCTGAACCACTGGATCCTGATCCAGAACCTTAAGATTTTGATCCTGAACCACTACCGGTCCAGAACCGACCCATTAACAGTCCGACAACATCATCACATCCGAACCAAAACCTTTAGATGCTGATTCAGAACAACTACCGGTCCAGAACCTATAGAATCTGATCCAGAATCTCTGTAGCGAGACCCAGATTCAATCAGACACCAACTTCAGCTCCGGCTGTCAGCAGGAGGGATTTAGTTCCTGATCCAGCCCAGTGACCAGAGGGTTCCAGTCACCTTTGTTCGATCTAAGATGCTGGTTAACTCGGTTAAACTAGTTGGTACCGACAAAGAGAACAAATAAGAAGTCAATTGAAACATGCAGTGTCTCTGTCCATCCACCAGGAAGCGGATTTATCTGGAAAAATGTCATTCCAGGCTGTTTTTCCCTTGAAATGCTGGTTAGCTCCGGAGCTAACCAGCTGTTCGGGGGGACTAGTTAACCCATCCGCGGCTGTGACCCACATAACCATCCGCGGTGACCTACTTCGTTTTAAGCGGACTAGAACCGTGAATAAAAGCCACAGACCTGGCGGAAGAGAGCGGCTGATGACATAGCAGTTAATCCGACCTTTGGGGCTAAAAAGCGGCGCTAGAGGCTCCGGTTCCCCCGGAGCTAACTGCAGCTAACCCCGCTGCTAACTGTCCATCATGGCGGCTCCTACAAAGCCATGGAAGAGACTGAGGTTCTCCCAGGAGGAAGGCTCGTCCAGGTGGGGCGCAGGGTTCCCCGTTAACCAGCCGGAGATCGGGATGTTTCCCAGCTTCAGCTACAACTAGCTGGTTAGCTGCTAGGAGGAAGAGGAGGAGGAAGAGGAGGTGGAGCCGATGGGGGAGGGGCGGCGCTTCATCTGCGCTGTAAACAACAGGGGCAGGTGGGGGTACGGGGGAGGCCATTTCGAGTCTTTTAATAACAAATGGACCGGGTGCTGGTTCTGTTCACCTCTGTACCGAATCATACCGAAGTGCTTCGGTCTGGCAGCATTCTGGAAGCCACAATGATAGAGGTCTGTTTGGGTTCTGTGGGTCAGAACCGGGTCATTTCGTCCCTCCTAATCCCTCAATATTTTCCTTTAACACATGTAAACAAACCTTTATTGTCAAAAAATAATAAAACCTCACAAATAATAATATTTTCCATGGAAGCGTTTAACTGCCAGAGCTGATAAATGAATTCAATTAAAATTATAATCCAGTTTCAATCTCATTTGAAAAAAATCTGACAGTAAGGAGATTTTTTCTTATTACGGGTTTATTGTGTCAACTAAACATTTTATATGTCATAATAACTAGATTGATATTTAATTATGGGAAGTTTTAGGTTTTGTTATGAGATTTATAATTTGACATGAAGAGATTTTTAATGCAATAACTAGTTTTATATTTTCTCATGACTTTTTGTTTTATAGCCAAATATAAAACTTTTTACATATAAATCTCATCTTAGTTTTAGATTAAATAGGCTAATTCTAAAATTTAGGTAAAAAACAAGATTCTTTTTGGTCTCAAAGAGTTTTATAATCTCATGAAAATTAAAATATTTTACTGATTTAAAGGAGAACAGCAGCAGCTCCTGCAGTTAAAGGCTTCCATAAAACTAAACTGGATGCTGTTTCTAAACATTTTCTATTCTGGTTCTGATCCAGCCGCCTGCAGAGGTCCAGTCCAATCACACAGCGGGTTAAATAGGCGATGTGGATCCAGCTGGTTCTGTCCGCAGCGTTGCACTGACTGCAGGTTAATCCAGTGATAATAATCAGTTACAATCAATCAATGAATCAATGAACACGACCACAGAAGAAGAGTCAGCACAGAACATGGCAGAAAGTCACTGAAGGTCAAAGATCGCCGCGCGTCCCGCTTCTGGAGAATTTACACCAAACCAGAGGTTCCGAGGCCCGGCCCGGCAGAACCTTGCTTCTGAGCTTCTCCTGCTCCAACAAAGGCAAACTGGCAGTTCTGAATAGAAGTCCGGTCCATTTCATCGGAACCAAACACTGATAGATGGAGCATAAATGGGTTAAAACAGCAGAACCAGCAAAGGTTCTGGAGATGGCAGCTGACTGGTTACCATGGAGATGAGAATAAAAATACACTTCCATAGCCAACAGAGGTTCTGCACCTGGACCAGGTTCTGATCCGGGTTCAGTCTGTGAGAGTCTCAGAGCCGAGTCAGTAGCAGAAAGGTTCTACTGGTCCAGGCCCGGAAAAACCTGGAAAGGAAAAACAGGAAGCTGTCAGGAACACGGAGCCATGTTGGATCCTGATTGTGGTTCTGATCGGAGAGAACCAATCAATCAATCAACCAATCAATCAAATTTTATTTGTGTAGCACATTTCAGCAGCAAGGCATTTCAAAGAGCTTTACATCATGGAAACACAAAGTTCTGTGGTGGGGCGGGGGGTTAGCGCGCCCCGCGTTGGAGGCCTCAGTCCTCGACGGGACGTCGCGGGTTCGATTCCCAGCAACCTTTCCCCCATGTCTCCCCCCTCAACCTCCTTCCTGTCTGCCGCAAAAAATACGAGCCACTAGCACCGCAAAAACTCTTCGAAGGAAAAAATAAGGGAAAAAAAAGAAAAACAAAGTCCTGGAGCATAGAATCAACAATCAAACATGACATTAGTCGAGTTCCATCGTTAAATTGATTATTGATTACGTTTCAATAAAACTAACCAGCCGGTTTTAGTCTGGATTTAAAGGATCTCAGTGTTTCTGCTGTTTTATAGTTTTCAAGAAAACAGAAAACAGTTTTTCAGATTTGTGGCGCATAGAAGCTGAAAGCTGCTTCTTCTCGTTTGGTTCTGGTTCTGGATGCAGAGCAGAACCAGAACCAGAACCTGAGAGTCCGACCCAACTCTCCAGTCGATTCAGTAATACGATTGACACCGACGTCCAACAGAACCAGAACCTGCACTGTGGTTCTCCCACAGTCTGTATTTATATGGATGTCATTGAACACTTTGACTAGGCCAGTCTCTGTGCTGTGGTAACCATGGAAACCAGACTGGAAGGAGTCAAAACAGTTGGTTCAGTTAGGAAGCTGTTTAACCATTTGAAAAATGCTGATGACTGTTAGGTTGGAGAACCAGAACCCAAACGGTTCTTCTGCAGAGAAACCGGAACCAAACGGTGGAGGTTCAGGGATTGAATAGTTTGTCCTGCGTAGTTGGACTGAGCGTGTGCAACTCACCTGGAATCATTGTCTTTGAAACCAACACAAGAGAACCAGAAGGTTGACCTGACCCCCAAAACCCCATGACCCCTTCACGACCTCCCCTGACCTCACCTGGCAGCACTGTTGGCCCCGGCCCCCGCCGTGCTAACTGTGGGGCTGGGGTCCGATGCCGGAGCAGTCGGTGACCAGCAGCCCCACTGGCAGCGGGCTGGCCACGGTGACGGCGGCGCCGGTGGTGCCGACGGGCTCGGTGCTGGTCTGGTCGGGGGCCGGGTCGCCCTGCTGGGCGTGGGTGCCCATGTGACCCTGGAGCTGCGTGGCCGTCTTACACTGGACCCCGCAGAGCTGGCAGAGCAGCACGCCGCCGGCCCCGCCGAAGGCCCCCCGCGCCCCGCCGCTCTCCTTCCACTCCTGGCCGTGATGCTTCTGAGCGTGGACCCGCAGGTAGGTGAGGGTGGTGAAACCTGCAACGAACCGGACCTTCAGAACTCTGCACAACTTTCAACAAATCCAGAAAAGACGAGGATCTGGAGCTGTCCCGACGCCAGAACCAATCAGAAAAGGTCAAGGTGGGTCTACTTTCTGAAGCAGATTGATACACGCCTGGTTACCGAGGGATGCATGCATGAGCGTGCACGTGAAGCTGCATCTTACTGCGGTTGCAGAGGTGGCAGGAGTGGTGCTGCGACTGGTTGTGGACCCTCATGTGGTCAGTGATGTACGCCGCCGACAGCAGCTTCCCGCAGATGTGGCACGGCACCTTCTCCTCGTGGCGGATCAGGTGCGCACGGAGGCGGTCCCGCGTGGCGAACGCTGACGTGCAGGTCTGCAGAAAACACGTTAGAGATGGTGGCTGGTACCGTTCGTCGGGTTAGTCGTGTTCTAGACCATCTCAGGGAAACCCTCGGCAGACCTACTGTGCATTTGAAGGGCCTCTCGGTGGAGTGGACCTGTCGGACGTGGCTGTTGAGGTGATCCGGTCTGAGACAGACGGACAGGGAAGTGATTAACGGTAGGATGGCTGCCGGTTGGGTTCTGGGTTCTGGAGAGGAGGTCCTACCTGGAGAAGGCCTTGGAGCAGTGCGGACAGATGTAGGGCTTCTCCACACCGCCCTGGTGCGAGCGGACGTGGTAGCTCATGCGGTCCTTCCTCTTGAAGCGCTGCTGGCAGACGGGGCAGGAGTACGGCTTCTCGTCCGAGTGGGACAGCCGGTGCCGGTTCAGGTGGTACACGTCCCGGAAGGCCTTCCCGCACGCCTCACAGGCATGGTTCTTCCTCACCTGGTTGGGGTTCGGCACCGGGCTGGGACTGGGATTCTATGCGGACGGAACAAAGGAAGCCCAACTACTCAGGAAGTTCAGAACCGGCATTCAGACCTTCGAAACCAGCTGACCCACCTGCTCCATGGAGCCCACTACAACAATGGCCGCCTGGATGGACTGAGGGGCAGCGGCCATGGTGACGGTTGCCGGGGCGATGGAGACGGAGAGCGGCTGGGCGTCCGGGGCGCCGGCCGGGGGCAGCGGCTGGGGCGGCAGGGTGAGCTGGAGCAGGGACAGAGGGATGGTGGTCTTCTCCAGCCGGCCCGCCTTGGCGCCGTCCTCCTTGTCCCGCGCCGCGCGGTCCTTCATCTTGACGCCCGTGTGGACAGACTGGTGGCGCCGCAGGTTGTAGCTGTTCTTGAACTCCTTGTTGCAGGTGGAGCAGACGTGGGCCGGCCGGGTCGGCTTGGGCAGCGACTTGACTGACAGGCGGGACGGTTAAACAGACACGGGTCAGGTTCTGAGCTCCAGAACCAGACCCACAGGAAGGTCTGGTCCAGATCTGTTTCTGCTCACCTGGCAGCGGCTCCTCGCTCAGGGCGGCTGTGTCAACGGTGGACGGGGGCGTCACAATGTGTTCTGCCGGGGGACTCTGGGCCGACCCGGTCAGGTCCGGTAGCAGCTCAGCCTGAAGCGCCGCATCGGGTTGGGTCTGGGTCGGCGTCGTCTGTAAGAACGTCTGGATTAATCTGTAGTTCTGTTTCCCAGAATCCTCTGCATCAGGTTAACCAATCACGTTGCTCCAGAGGTGACACGATCTACTTGGACGGAGTCAGACTCTTATTTTGAAGAGTACTTTCAGACCGTTTTCAGTCTGAAAGTTATCCCCGGCCCCAGTAGCCCTTAGTAGTAGCTGGTTGCTATGGTGATTCCCTCCTTTTCAATCAGTTATTTCTGACTCGGCAGCAGTAGAACCTCCTGCTGGGTTTCCATGGTTCTGGTTCTGCTGCAGGTTCAACAGAACCTCCAGGTCCATTTTGTCCGGAGTTAATCAGAGGTGAGCGAGAGTGGCGTGTCTTCCTCCTCTCTGATTGGACAGAAACCAGGAAGTCCTCCAGTAGTCATAAAGACTTGCGACTGGATGGACAAACTGGCTAAACCCAGAAGGTTCTGGATGTTCCAACCGGTCAGAACCATCACCACTCTGACCTGAATGTACTGGGGAAAATCCTCAAAGTGAAACTGGGGTGCTGTAAAAATGGACCAGAACTGGGTCGGGGAAGGAGCAGCTTCCTGTGACCCTGTTAGACTCTGGCTGATGGTTCTGATGGACTGGACAACTGAGCTATGGACATCCGAACAGGACCAAGTTCATCAGAAGCAGAACCTGGTGGACCTCTGAAGCGCACCTGCAGCTCCCCCCTGACACCTCTATGACCCCTGACCCCCTACAACCGGATCAACACCTACCTGGAAGAGGAAGTTGCTCCAGGAAGTGTCCATGCTGAGGGCCCAGAGAGGGGAGGGAGGAGGAGGGCCCGGAACCCAGGGAGAAATGTTCTGGTACCGATTATGGGGCCTGGTGGCTCCTGCTCACTGACAGCTCAGAGAGTCCAACAGGGTTCGGTTCTGCGGTCCGCTAAGGCCCAGTGATGGTTGGTGCATTTTAATACAAACAGCTGCAGGCTGGAGCCACCGGGCAGTTGGACCGGCTCGGTTCTGTTCTGCAGACCTTTTCAGGTCAGTTTTATTCGGATCTCCAGGAAGGCCTCCGCTGCAGGAGCCAAGCCTCGGTGCTTCCTGCAGCGCCTCCCCCGCTCAGCGGCGCCCCGGCCCGGCTCAGTCCGTGGCTCCGCCTCGGCGTCTGGAGGAGGTGTTTCTGTTTTTTTCTCGCTCCCTCCTCCCTCCTCTTTGATCTCCTCTTCTCCCCCCTCTGTCGGCGCTTTAAAGGGAAAGGGTTGGGCTCGTGCTCCCTCCGCGCGGACCCCGTCTCGTGCCGTGGGTCTCCTCCGACAGAAAGACCCAGCCACTAATCCGTCCTCAGCGCCGAACCGAACCTCTCCGCAGCGCTCGGTCAGGATCAGAGACGGGCCGGCCGGTCCGGACGGGCTGGCCGAACTCCGGGCTGCAATGGAGTCCGGTTCGAGGCTTTATCCCTCGAGCATCTTAAGGTAACATTCGCGCAGGTGCAACAGCTGGACGGAGCGTGACGTGGGCGCCTGGTCGAGCGGCTCGCCGAACTCCATAGAGAAAAAACCCAATTGTGGGTTCTGGTTCTGTTTGGGCCATAGAGCGTTCTTCAGGTCCGTCCGGAACCAGCCGGATTCTTTTACTGAGCAGCTTTTTGATCTGTGTTCGCGTAGTTTCAGGTTTTCAGGAAAACTACAAATAAAAAAATAAAAGAAGAAATATAAATCACTTCCTGTTTTCCTCCGAGCGCGAGACAAATATAGCCGGTTCCGGTCAGCACTCAGCAAGGGCGACCCGGTTCCGGTGATCCATAACTTCTGGCGGGCGGTTCGGTGGGTCCAGAGGCTGAGTGATGAGCTGCTGATGGCCGACCGGGTCATGGCTGGTTCTGGAGCCCTGGTCTCCATGGCAACGATCTGGCAGCATCCGGTTGCTAGGCGCAGCGTCCAGCGGTCTGTTTTGGACCGGTTCTGTTGGGAGGCGCTGATGCTTGTAGTCAGACTGGGTCAGAACCACCTGGGCCAGGTCCTACAGAACCGCTGTGCAGAACCGAGGCAGGACAGGTTCTGGACCTGCTGGGTTCTGGTTCTGATCCAGTAGAATCTTCAAGGAACAGGGTCGAGAGTTCTGCTGGTTCTGGACGGGTGAGTGGTTCTAATCCCAGGTCCATTTCATGTTGAGATTCTAAATACTTTTATTCAGAGGAAAATTATGTCGGGACGGTTCTGGTTCTGATCGCTTTTATTTTCTGTTTCACTGAAACCAGAACCAGGATTCAGACAAAGTTCTGAATAATGAAAAGAACCGGGTCAGGACCAGCTGCAGAAAAACTTTATTCTCATTTCACATCAAATAAAACAGATTCCCAGAATTCCTATGAAAACACAAAGTGCATCAAAGACAACATGACCCGGTCCAATAGAACCAGAACCCACCTCCAGAACCTCTTTCTGGAGAAACGGTGAGTTTCCAGATTTTATTGGAACTTCTCAATAATAATAATAATAATAAATTACATCATAATAAAAGCTCCAGAACCGGGCCCAGTTCCACGCGTCCGGAACCGGGCCGGGTTCTGGACACCAAATACTGAACATTTTATCACATTAAAGAAATCGGAGCAGTAAGCCGACCAGAACCAGAACGGGGCCCGGTTTGACCCGGATGAGTTCAGGAGGAATAAAGTTCTGCCGGGTTCTGTTGATTCTGCTGAGGTTCTGTGGGCCCAAAGCCCGGCGGTTCAGGACTCTGCAGAACCTTCAGAACAATTGAGGCCCGGTTCGACAGGTCCACCAGAACCAGAGAACCTGGTCTGGATGTGCTGGACACATGATCAGAGCCGGAGCGGAACCGGATCAGAACCGGACCAGTCCAAGGATTAAGGGATGTTTTGTCTCTAATCTGTAATATTTGGTTGCTAAGCAACCCGGAAAGATGGAATATTTGTGATTTTGTGAAATTTGGTCATGAATGAGGCATTTGCATCGGGCCGGACCAGAACCGGTACCGAGTTTGTCGGGCCACTCAGAGCCTCTTGGCGCGCTCGGCGGCGTCCAGGGCGGCCATGTTCTGGGAGGCGGTGACCAGGTGGAGGACGCTGATGGCTGCCTTCAGGAGGGAGACGGCGCCGCAGAGCGCGAGGAGGGGGCGGAGCCAACCTGCAGAGAGAGGGGGGGGGGGGGCTGATTAGCAGCAGGATTAAAGTGGGTCTGTCTGGTTCTGAGTCTGACCCAGAACCGCTGCAGCAGGAAGTGGACCACTTTAACTTTAGCTCCGCTGGAGGAAAAACTCCAAAGGAAGAAAACGTTCAGATGTTACGGAGGGATTACAGAACCCAGATCAATAATCAGATCAATAATCAGATCAATAATCCGGTGAGGACACATAGGGACACTCGGAGGTGGCGGTGTCATGCTGCGGGCCTACCTGCCGGGTTCTGGATGTGATGCAGAATGTAGAGCAAGCAGAAGAAGAGTTCGTTCCCAGCGCACATCACGAACAGAACCGGCTGAAACAGAACCAGAATCGTCTGAAACTGACTGTAGCCTTGAGTCATGAGAACCGCAGTGGTCCGGTCCGGTCCGGCCTGGTTCTGACCTTGGAGGTGTAGTAGAGCCGCAGGATCGGGTTCCCAGAGAGGTCGATGGTTTTGTGGCTCCCTGAGCCTTTCACCGTGGAGCTGAGGAGGAAGGAGACCGCAGTCAGCAGAACCAGCACCGGGTCGGTTCCGGTCCGGCGGCAGCAGACTCACCTGTGCAGGTGCAGCCAGTGGCTGGCGATGTCCAGGCTCATGCTGAGCTGGAACAGGAAGGCGTAGGCGGGGTAGAGCAGCGCCAGGTTGACCAGCAGACACATGGTGGCGCAGCGGTCCGTCAGCATGTCCATCATGGCGCCAAACTTGGTGGCTGGAAGCAAACCAGTCAGAGGTCAGAGGTCACCGAAGGAATGCGGGCGGGTTGCTGGAGGCGGCGCGTACCCTGGTCCAGCGCCCGCGCGGCGTGGCCGTCGAAGGCGTCCAGCAGCGCGCTCAGCAGGTAGCAGAAGACGGCCGGCCACGGACTGCTGGGCATCAGGTAGAAGGACAGCAGCGCCAGAAACACACGGGCGTAACCTGCCTCAAACAGAACCAGAACCTCTCTGACCCGCTGCTGCACCAGAACATCTGGACTGGTTCTGATCAGACAAAGTCTGAAGCCCTAACTAGGTTCACTTACAGCTGTCATAAGTGCAAGCCACACTTTTCAGCTTTTTATTAACAAAAGAAATGCTCAGATCCATAAGTCATGTTTCTTCCTCTTCGGTTCTGATCCACTTAGCTTCTTTCACATAAAATCCAATGGAAGAATAAACATGGTTAGAATGGAGAACATGTGAATCGGTTGGACCGGTTTGATCAGAACCAGCAGGTATTTGGGTCAGGTGGTACACGCTGGTGTTGGTGATTCGGGAAGGGACCATGTTGCACAGATTGTTATTGATCCGAGTAAGCAGATCAATAACTTATTAAAACTCGGATTTCGTCACAGTTTAAAGACACTTCCGGGACTTCATATTTAAAACGCATAAGATCTCCAAATGTTATTTCAGCGAATTAAAACAGAATAAAAATAAGTCCGATTATTTTTAGTGACTCTTTGGGTTCTTTAAGCTTCGACTCCAGACGTCATTATAGCAACAGAACCGAGTCAGAACCACAGATTCTATAAATTTGTCATTTTTTCAATTGAGTCTGGTCTGAACGGTGCCGCCATGATGGATAATGCTAAGCTAAATTGATGGAGGAAAAAAACTCACCGATTAAATTCGGAACAAAGAGGAAAATATTTTCCTGGGTCATCGTGGAGTTCGGTCCCGGATCCTGATCCGAACCTTCAGCGTGTCTGGGTCGGTTCCGCGATGAGACCTCTGCTGTTGACAGTTCGGCTAGAAGGACGGAAGCTGGTACATCCGGTACGTGCTTTCAGAATAAAGGTCGCTCTGTGGGCGGTTCTGATCCAGGGACGGATTCTAAGGAAACCGAACCTTGAGTTTCCTGAAGACTTTAATCCACGGGCGTGTTCCGGTTCAGTCTCTGGTGGCGGGAACTTTCTCCTCTGCAGATCCAAACCAAGCAGGATCCAGAGGACCGACTGTACACACCACTGCTTTAAAGACAAACGTTCATTTTCTGAGGATTAAAATCAAATTTAAAAAATTTGTTTTACAAAAATAAACGAAATAATGAACTTTTATTTTGAGCACTGTGTTCTGCTTTATATTAATGTGTTCATAATATCAGGAGGAAAGTTGATTCATTTTCACAAGCATGATGCAGAAAAGATGGCCGCCATAGTTTTGGTTCTAAAAATGTTAAGGTCAGAGGTCAGACCAGATCATGATAATAACTAGAGCACAAACCATTGATTATATATTGTAACCCAGATTCTATGAGATTTGGCTTCATCCATTAAGGCTATTGCTAGTGGGTTAACGGCGAAGCTGGATGTAGTCTAAATCTCACTGGGTCCATCCAGACCACCACCATCAAGCATCTGCTGCATAACAAAGACAGTCTCAGTCTAGAGTCCCGGCCTCCAGTACAGCAAGACCAGAGAGGAGATACGATAAACAGACCTGCTGCTGCGAACAGGAACAACGAAGGTTATGAACTGTAACAGCAGAACGATGAAGAGAGCGGGTAACTTATTACACAGCACTATGGACAACCATGTTGTTCTGCAATAAACACAGAACTTCCTGGAAAAAATAACACAATGATGCGGTACTAAACATCAGCCAACTCATAAATGATGATGCAGCAGAAAAGGCCACTCAGTGTTCAACGGGCACAACACGGGAAAACCCTGGCAGGTTTGATCAGTTACAACAGAGATGATGACTGAAAAACATCATCATGTATTTCTGTCAGAACTCCAAGAACAGAACGGGTCTTAGAGAACGTGGGAACATCACACAGGAAAAACCAAATAAATGCCTTGGGCTGGTCCTGAGATGACCAGGAAGCTGCTGTGCAAATGCAGGGCCGGCCCAAGGCATAAGCAAATTAGGCAACCGCTCAGGACCCCCAAGGCCACTAAGGGGCCCCTTCAGTGGAGATGATTTAAAAAAAAAAAAAATTCTATCTTGTTAAAATATCAGAAACACACAATTTCACTGTGAACTGATTTGGTTTAACAATAATATATATTTGATAATGTATGTAGAAATAATTATTTTATGGATAAAAAGAAAATTAGGTACCGGTAGGTACCGGTAGGTACCGCACGGTTCGCCGGTAACGAGCTGAACATCCAAAGGTCCAAAGCTCCGGTCAGAAATTAAGTTAGCAAAACAATGTCTCTAAAAAGGACTGATCCTCCAGGGAGGGAGAAAAGAAAGAGGAAGAACAGAAAAAAGCCAAGATAAAGGTTTGTTTTAATGAGCCTTGGTGATGTAATGTAAAAGATTAGTAAAGCTGCTAACAGAACATTAGCTTTATAGCGACCTGGACCGGTCCAGTTCAACAGACAAACATTTATGCTGGCTGTTTTTTCAATTGAGTTTGGTCTGAGCGGTGCCGCCATGATGGATAATGCTAAACTAAATTGAGCTTAGCATTATAAATTGGCGCCCCCTGGTGGCCTTCCGCCACTTTGTGTGTGAAACATAAATACTTTGTATTTGTGTGAAACTGAGTTTAAACTTTAAATGAGTTGATTTTCTGGATATTTCTGAGGTATTTTGGCTTCAAACCGTGTTTGATAAGGTTTGATAAGAATAATTAAAACCTGTCAATGTTTGACATTGTCTAGTAAAATCTTTTTCCGTCAGGATACAGAGCCGCTACACGATGAGCCGCTACACGATGAGCCGCTACACGATGAGCCGCTACACGATGAGCTGCAGTTGGGATTTGTTGTTTGCTGCTGAACAAAATCATTTAGTGGCTAAAACAAACATTATTTTTACATCAACTAATAAGTTATGAGAAACTTTTGTTAAAATCATTTGAAGGCTCAGAATCAGTCCGGTACCGGTACTGGTCCACATTCTCAGGGGAGAAAGACTCACCTGGTATAAATTACATGTTTAGCTATTGGAGTAACGCTTAAGAGAAATGAATTTAACCAAAGAATGTGATGAATATGTGTAGAGCTGCACCGATTGCAGGTTTCTGTCTGGTTACCATCTTTAAACAGCCTGACCTGCTGGTTTGGATTTAGGCTGAAATGAATTTTTAAATGTTGCTAAATGTAGAAATAAAGTCAGTGAGTTGGTAACAATGAGGTTAATATTGTTAACTGTAAACGTTCAGACCTGATCTGTCAGTCAAACCTCAGAGCAGAAGAGGACAGAGATGATCTATAAACCTTTACTGATGAAGATCAGATCAGCTTCACATGGAAGTATCAGCTGATCACGACGCCCCAAAATGAAGGAAATCGGCTCCCAGAAACCAACTGGTGGATAAACCAGTTGGACAATAAATGTTTCCTATTAAACATGAATATAATGTAAACAGCCAGAGAGGCAATCAGTTTATAGCAGGTGTGTGAATGATGTACTGATCGGACTGCTGACTGCAGCCGGTCCACATTGTTAGCAGAACTAGAGGGGCCCAGAGCCTCGTTTGGCTCAGGGCCCCATGGAGGCTTGGACCGGCCCTGGCCAAATGACCTCCACAGACAGGAAACCCCTCTGGTGCAGTGAGCTCTCAGATCCTCTGGAGCAGAGGTCTGGTCCCCAACCTTTTTAGTACAGCGGACCGGTCAACCCTTCGTAAATTTTCTGCGGACCGAGGGGAGGGGAGGGGGGGTGATGTCCGTTATAAGGACCGAGACCGATGCCGTTGTTTCTCACTCATTCTGCTGCATGTTGGCTCGCAAGACGTAACAGACAGCATCCGGTTTAGGATTTTCAAAATAAAAGCTCCTCCAAACTCAATACATAGAATGGACATATTTAATTATTTCTTGCGCGGCCCGGTACCAATTGGTCCACGGACCAGTACCGGTCCGCGGCCCTGTGGTTGGGGACCACTGCTCTGGAGGATCCAGTCCTGAGGAAGTTAAGCCTGTGACATGGCCTCACAACCAGAGAGGAAGACGCTGGGCGGACAGAGGACTCCCCACGGAGTTATCGCTGTAACGCACGAACAGACGCGGAGAGCGACGCAGTGCAGACGTGCGCGCGCACGATTTAGCCGGTGTTAGCGATAGCCTTAGAGGATGAAGCCTACCAGAAATAGACCTCTCCTGAAGCTTTACTCTCATGAATCATTTCTTTTGTTTTAAATGCGACTTTTCCCGCCACCAAGTGACTAAAGAGGGATTTCAAAATAAAACAGCTTCTGTTTTTGTTATTTTATTTGTCCAACAGTATTTTGTTTCGTACAGCTCATTCTCCATTTCACACATCGTCCTCGTCACAGCGCCTCCTGCTGGTCGCCATCATCACAATAGCTGGGAACCGTGCTGAGGTTTCCACGGAGCTGCACCGTAAAACATGGTGCAGCAGGCTCTCAACATTTAACTTTAACATAACGTTGGGATGTGAGATTGTCCCTGGATCTCCAGAATGAGCTGGTTAGGGGTTAGATTCAAGTAAAATACCTAGATGTTAGATTAAATGATGCCTTCATCAGAACAGTGGAGAAAATAAAAATAGCATTTAAAAGCAGATGTGACAGAAAGACACGTGGCCTCTAGTTGATTAAAAGGCAGCTGAAAGTTGGTTTGACTGGTTTTGCGGTGCAGCTGCAGCGTTTCACCGCCTCAGGATCCACATTAAACTAAAGTTGGCAAAATGAAATCTCACAGTTTGAAACAAAAAGTCCAGTTCATCCATGGAGGCCAGCAGATTCCGACTCCTGACATCCAAACGTCTTTCTGTCCAACACGGAATGTGTCCGTTTGTCCTTCCACCCATCGCCAAGTCAACATTTGCACAAACACCAAAACAAAGAAAAGGAAAGAACCGTTTCCTCTGGAACCCGCTCCACATTTTTCTTATTCTCAGTGCAAATGAGGTAGACATGACACGTGGAGACGGAGACGGCTGGACGGCTCTGTGCAAAAAACTCCGACCTGTGGGAAACACGGAGCAGATTCCTGCTACGGAGGCCCAGAGGGGCAAAAACGGCAGGAGGCGAAAACAAATAATCCTGTGTGGATAAACTGTGACCAGACAAATGTTGAATTCATAAATCATCTGGTTGTACATGGCCTTAATAATACATGGGAACAGTTGTATTAATCAAAGCGTATATGGCTTCATCTGTTATT